>NC_088336.1:10917500-11217500 GCF_036884655.1 Musa acuminata AAA Group | reverse complement strand
ACTTTCTGAGCATTGACACATGAAATATATTATGAATATGACACATCGATGGTGGTAAGGCAATCTTGTAAGCGACGGAGCCAATTCTTTCAAGGATCTCAAAAGGTCCAACAAACCTTGGGTTTAACTTTCCTTTCTTTCCAAATCTTGCAACGCCTTTGGAAGGGGAGACCTTTAGGAATATAAAATCCCCTACTTGGAACTTGATATCTCATCTTCTGTTGTCAATATAGCTCTTTTGCCGACTCTGAGCAGCCTTTAGCCTTTTTATGATAACCTGAATCTTTTCAGTCGTCTCTTGTACTTTTCTGGTGCTAACAACTTTCTATCACCAACTTCCTCCCAACATATAGGCATTCTGCATTTTCACCCATACAATGCTTCATAAGGTGCCATATGAATGCTCGAATGGTAACTATTATTGTAAGTGAACTCAATAAGAGAAATATCTTTATCCCATTCTATTAGGATCGAGAGCACTAAGAGGGGGGGGGGGTGAATTAGTGCAGCGGAAATCTTTCAGCAATTAAAAATGAAAGCTGCGTTCGTTCGATAAAAACTATTTTGATACAAAAGCCTATTCTAAGATTACTTATGATTAAGTGCAGTTTACGTCTAAACACAGTTTGCGTCTAAGCGCAGTTTACGCAGTTTGCGTCTAAATGCAGATTGCGTCTAAGCTCAGATTGCGTCTAAGCGCAGTTTGCGTCTAAACGCAGTTTGCGTCTAAGCTCAGATTGCATCTAAGCGCAGTTTGCGTCTAAGCGCAGATTGCGTCTAAGCTCAGATTGCGTCTAAGCGCAGTTTGCGTCTAAGCGCAGTTTGCGTCTAAACGCATATTGCGTCTAAGCGCAGTTTGCGTCTAAATGGAATCAAAACGTAAACGTAAACTGCAAAGAAACTCGTTCGTAAAAGCATAGAAGACAGTTTGCAGTTATAAATAGAATCAAAATGTAAATGTAAACTGCAATGTAAAGATCGTACGAAAACACCGATTTACGTCTGAATGCAGATTCGAAAAGATCAGAACTTAGAAACTTGTTCGTAAAAGCGCAGAGAACAGTAGCTATGTAGGAGGTTTGCAGTAATGATAAAGTGCTCAAAATAAAAGCAAACAAGAGATTTAGAGTGATTCGGTCAGTCTTGACCAACTCCACTTTTGGCTTCCTCCACCGACGAGGTCACCGACGTCAACTAGAGGCCTTCCTTCAATAGGCGAAGGCCAACTGCCCTTTTACAGTTTCACTCCTTTTGACGGGCTCAGGAGACAACCCTTACAGAACCTTTCTCTCCTCTCTTTATAACTCAAGACTTGAAGAACAGAAAGAGGAGAACTTTTAGACTTTACACAAATTTGAGCTCTTAGATTCACAGAAAAGATCAAGAATTCGATGTAGTTCTATATCTTTTCAGTGCTGAATGGGTGGGGTATTTATAGGCCCCAACCCAGTTCAAATTTGGAGCTCAAAACGATCAAATCCCGGAATTCCGGGATCAGGCGGTTGCACCTCCTGATTGGGGCGGTTGCACCGCCTGGCAGAGCTCGAAGACTGAGCCTCTGGGCGGTGCTACCTCTGTCAGGGGCGGTTGCACCTCTCTGCCAGAGCTCGAAGACCGAGCTCAGGCAGTTGCACCGCCTGACTGGAGAGGTTGCACCGCCTGGCAGAGCTCGAAACTTAAGCTCTGGCGGTGCTACCTCCTGACAGAGGAGGTTGCACCGCCCAGTCTCGCTCGGAGACTGAGCCCTGGGCGGTTGCACCTCTTGGCTGGGGCGGTTGCACCGCCCAGTCTCGCTGGGAGACATAGCCTGGGCGGTGCTACCTCCCTGCCTGGGCGGTTGCACCTCCCACAACAACCTGGGTTCGAATGGGTTGAACCATTCGACCCAATTTGAGTTCTTCAGGGGCCCAATTGCCCCAGGATTAAGCTAATGGGATCACCTCCCATTTCTAACTTAATCAAAGTACTAACTATGATTATTTCCTAAGACATATTCTGCAGCTTGCTTCGGTGCGTCACTCGCTTCTTTCGGCGAGTTTCCGGTGAACTTCCGTCGATCATCCGATGAACCCTCGGTGATGCTCCTGCGGACTTCCGGCAAACTCCTGGACTGCGACGATCCACTTGGCAAGTTCCGACGAGCTCCTTTGGCAAGCTTCTGGACTTCTCGGATTTGTTCCCGTAGAACCTCCGACGACTGTCCGAACTTCCGTCGAGCTCTCGAACTCCCAACGTGATCATTGTCATGACTCCGGCGTAACTCCTGCTGCATGTCTTACTTTCATTGTAGTTAATCCTGCACACACAAAAACAAAAACTTCGATCGAGACAATTAATCCTAAGCAATTAACCAAGTTGTCCGGCATGTCATTGGTCCCTCGACGCTTCGTCCGATTCTTCGGCGCATCGTCCTTTCCTGCAGCCTATTGCCCAATCGGCCAGTTGACTCCGCAACTCCGATATCCTTGGCACAATACCCGCTCTTCTTGGCCCGATGCCCGAGTCCACGACCCGAAGCCTTCTGTCGATACGTCAACCGATCCACCGGCCCGACGTCCAATCTTCTGACATGTTCCTCCGGCACAACATGATGTTCCTGCTTTAATTGTCTCATCCTAATCGAAGCACCCTGCGTCACTCAAAACGCAGATTAAATCATAAACATATATCAAGGAGTTTCATCATCAAAATACGAGATTCAACAATCTCCCCCTTTTTGATGATGACAACTACTTGATGACGGAGTTAAACTTAACTCCCGGAGTTTAAACAAACTCCCCCTATCAATATGCCTTATTGATAGAAACTCTTAGATTAAAAAATCTAAGAAACATGTCATCATAAACGGAGTTAACCTTAACTCCTAGAGTTTGAACAAACTCCCCCTATCAATATGCCATATTGATAGAAACTCTTGGATTCAAAAATCCAAGCAACATGTCATCATAAACTTATGCATAACATGTGATGTCATCAACATACTTCTCCCCCTTTATCATCAACAAAAAAGAGATGTACCACAATCAAGTGTTTGTGATGTAAGTTTTAACTCATTGCATGAAAAACATAATATCTATTGTTACCATCATGCAAGTTTGAAGCCAGAAAATTTAGCAAATGTTATATCATGCTTAGAACATTCAAGCTATCAAGTTTTAGATATGCAAGTTTTACGACATACAAGATAGCACATGCAAGCTAGCAATGTTACAACATTTTAGAACTTGCAAGCTAGCAGTTTAGAGATATTCAAGAAGGCAACTCTTGCTTCTTGAAATATGCAAGTTGCAAGCTAGCAAATTTTTGCTTCCTTTGCAGTGTTAGCTTTTGAGATCGTAACGCAACTATTTCAAGTGTTTATCAATTGTAGCATTTCATCATATGGCATGATATCGACATGTAAAGCTGTGAAGCAAGATTTTGATATCATTTTATGATGTACATATTTTAAATATTTTAGCAAGTGTAGCATTGCATCACATGGTAAGATATCAGCTCGTACGATGCAAATTTTTGTTTGATATCTTGATACAGGGCATATAGCAATGATAGCAATCATATATTATTTGGTGACGCAAGTATGGCCTAATCATAGCATCAGTGATAGCAACCATATCAACATCAGTGATAGCAAACATATCAACATCAGTAATAGCAACCATATCATCATTAGTGATAGCAAACATATCAGCATCAGTGATAGCAACCATTAGTGATAGCAAACATATCAATTCATATATTTCTCCCCCTTTGTCATCAACAACAAGGAGAACGATATAAGCAAATTTTAAATATAAGTGCAATGCCATAAGTTGGTTCATGTCATTTTTCAACACTGAGTGATAGGATACCAATTATGCAAATATCTCGAGGAAAACATGACATGGAGATAGCTTTTATTGCCTCTTCCTTTTTATTTGTTATCTTTTTACATGAAGGAGGAAAGCCATATGTGAAGTTCAAATCGATAAGATATTAAAGCACACTTCATTTTTGCAAGGATTAAGATATGTAAGTGAGTCAAATCCTTGTATATAAAAATAACATCCTTTTATAAGAGGGAATCATCAAATATGTTTCTCGAAAAATATTTTTCACATGATAAGTGCATTTGCTAGATGATTCCATATGTCAAAAATCAATGATGTGAATTAAACTTGATATGACATATGCTTGTTAAGTTCGGAAAAGGATAATGTATCAAGAAAATCCAATTGTTAGGATCAAGAAAATCCAAAAATGAAATTTGACACTTTCATACATTCGAACAGGGTTTTACTAGAGATATTCAATTACAATCATGAAGGTAAAACATGCTTATTATCATGAAAATTTTTGTATTTAAGCACATAATTTCCAACATGTAATCATGGCAAGTAATTGTGTAAAATCATTATGGCAATCAAGTGATTTGATCATTCAATCAAAAAAGTCCGAAAAATAATTTTAACACGTTTAATCATTCGGACATATTTTTGCCATAGTTTTTCAAATATAATCATGAAGATAAGGTATGCTCATCATCATGGTAGTATGATAGCAAGTTTACCATATTCAAGCTAGCAAAAAAAATTTTCTACATTTTAAGGCCCGCAAGCTAGCAATTTTGAGATGTTCAAGAAAGCAACTCTTGCTTCTTGAAATATAAGTTTTGCTAGATGTGCAAGTTAACTTTTTGCTTCTTGAGATAGGCAAGATAGCATTCCTTGGTGATGTTCAATATAGCTAAGTTCTACATCATGCATAATCACCAAAGCATCATAAATTTTAATGATGTGCAAAATTACAAATTTTGCATGATTGCATTTGTGTGTCTTAAGATTTGCAAGATAGCACTTCTTGGTGATGTTCAAGATAGCAATTTCTTCTCTTTTGAGAAGTGCAATTTTTGCTTTCTTCTTGAATTGTGCAAGCTAGCTATCTCCCCTTTTGTCATTGTCAAAAAGAAGGGAAAAACCCTTCACATCAATTTTTAAATCATGACAAAGGTTAGTATCAATCTCATTTGTGCATCATTATATTTTCAAATTAAAACATGCACATTTTCAAAACATATAAACTCATTATTATATGCATGATTCCAAATCATCATTCATATTATTTCAATCATTGTTTCACTCATCACTATAGCTTATCGTGCATAATATGTAAAACCATCTAACATGATATAAACATTTATTTATTTAATTTTTTTTAAGCATTCATGATACACATCATACATTATCATAATAAAAAGTATATGCATCATTCCAAATCATAAATATTTCAAATCATCATGGTATTAATTTGTCACATTGCATCCTACCATGCATGATCGAAACTTCTCATTTGCATACATCAAAATAAATTCATGAATATCTCATGCATTCATATCATCACTTGAGGAATATTGAAAAGAAATAATTGAGTGATGAGATAAATATTTCATGAATACAAAGAATTGCATAAAAATCATATCATGAATACAAGGAATACAAGTCGCAATCATTCAAGAGAAAAATCATTATTCATTTTCAATTCATTCAATTTGATAAATCAAGATCATGATTTTGATAAAACTCATTTCAAATTTAAATCATCAAAATCATTTTTATGGCTCACAAAATTTATAACATAAATAGATTCATGATTTCATTGATAATATATTTTCCCCTTTTTTTAAGTGTTTCATTTTAAGTGGTCGATTTCATGTTAGCATGCCTTTTCATTTATAAAAACATGCATCAATTTTTTAAAGCCACTGTTATTATCATGAAAATCGATAATCAAGAATCATCATACATAATTTCAAAAATGTATACTCATTAATCATAACTTCAAATTGAACATAATTTCATATACTCAAAATCGAGAAATAACAATGGAAATCAACATGATACACATTATTACTTCTCAACCACATATAGCATGATTTCATAAGGTATTTTTAATCAAAATCATTTTGTTTATCATAAACATGCAATTTTCATGATTATTTTCAAAATTACTAGAATGATAAGCATGATTCCTAATTGTTTGTATTTTCATTATAAAATTATTAAACATGTAACTTTCAAGAAAATTAAGTAAAAAAGAAAAATGCTTTATGAAAAGCATCATGTAATTTCAAAGTAATTTAAAGGCATTTTGATTACCTCAGCGTCGAAAGGCGTAAAGGCGTAGTTTGCCACCTCGCCTTTGTTGATTTTCTCCTCGTCTTCGGAGGAGCTTGATTCATCCCAATTTTTGTCCTTCTTCTTGCGTTCAAAGCAAGTAGTTCCGTTCTTTTTACTTTTTAATTTTTGTTTCATTTGTAGTTTAAGTTCACCATCACTTGAGCTTATGCTCGAGTGGTCTTCAAATGTTCTATGTCCCAAATCCTTCCTGTTCTTTGGAAGGTGGTTCTCAAGTTCTTCACGTGCATTGCACGTCATTTCATATGTGATCAATGAACCAATTAGTTCTTCAAGTGGAAATTGGTTCAAGTTTTTCGATTCTTGAATAGCAGTTACTTTTGAATCCCAAGTTTTAGAAAGTGAGCGCAAAACTTTGTTAACGAGTTCAAAATTCGAAAAGCTTTTACCAAGTGATTTTAAACCATTGACGACATCCGTAAAACGGGTGTACATGTCAACAACGGTTTCGCTTGGTTTCATATGAAAAAGCTCGAAATCATGCAGTAAAATATTAACTTTCGAGTCTTTGACTCTACTAGTTCCCTCGTGCGTGATTTCAAGAGTGCGCTAAATAGCGAAAGCCGTTTCGCACAAGGAAACCCGATTGAACTCATTTTTGTCCATAGCGCAAAATAAGACATTCATAGCCTTTGCGTTTAAAGAAAAATACTTCTTCTCTAAATCCGACCATTCGTTCATCGGTTTAGAGGGAAGTTGAAAACCGTTTTCAATGATATTCCATAAATCCATATTTAGAGAAATCAAGAAAACTCTCATTCGAGTTTTCCAATAAGTGTAGTCCAATCCGTTAAAGAACGGTGGACGAAAGACCGAAAAACCCTCTTGAAGAGCCATTTCTCTCAAGTGTAAATCCGAAATGAGAAATACCCCGCTCTGATACCAATTGTTAGGATCGAGAGCACTAAGAGGGGGGGGGGTGATTAGTGCAGCGGAAATCTTTCAGCAATTAAAAACGAAAGCTGCGTTCGTTCGATAAAAACTATTTTGATGCAAAAGCCTATTCTAAGATTACTTATGATTAAGTGCAGTTTATGTCTAAACACAGTTTGCGTCTAAGCATAGTTTACGCAGTTTGCGTCTAAATGCAGATTGCGTCTAAGCTCAGATTGCGTCTAAGCGCAGTTTGCGTCTAAGCGCAGTTTGCGTCTAAGCTCAGATTGCGTCTAAGCGCAGTTTGCGTCTAAGCGCAGATTGCGTCTAAGCTCAGATTGCGTCTAAGCGCAGTTTGCGTCTAAGCGTAGTTTGCGTCTAAGCGCAGTTTCCGTTTAAATGGAATCAAAACATAAACGTAAACTGCAAAGAAACTCGTTCGTAAAAGCGCAGAAGACAGTTTGCAGTTATAAATAGAATCAAAACGTAAATGTAAACTGCAATGTAAAGATCGTACGAAAACACCGATTTACGTCTGAATGCAGATTCGAAAAGATCAGAACTTAGAAACTTGTTCGTAAAAGCGCAGAGAGCAGTAGCTATGTAGGAGGTTTGCAGTAATGATAAAGTGCTCAAAATAAAAGCAAACCAGAGATTTAGAGTGGTTCGGTCAGTCTTGACCTACTCCACTTTTGGCTTCCTCCACCGACGAGGTCACCGACGTCAACTAGAGGCCTTCCTTCAATAGGCGAAGGCCAACTGCCCTTTTACAGTTTCACTCCTTTTGACGGGCTCAGGAGACAACCCTTACAGAACCTTTCTCTCCTCTCTTTACAACTCAAGACTTGAAGAACAGAAAGAGGAGAACTTTTAGACTTTACACAAATTTGAGCTCTTAGATTCACAGAAAAGATCAAGAATTCGATGTAGTTCTGTATCTTTTCAGTGCTGAATGGGTGGGGTATTTATAGGCCCCAACCCAGTTCAAATTTGGAGCTCAAAACGATCAAATCCCGGAATTCCGGGATCAGGCGGTTGCACCTCCTGACTGGGGCGGTTGCACCGCTTGGTAGAGCTCGAAGACTGAGCCTCTGGGCGGTGCTACCTCTGTCAGGAGCGGTTGCACCTCTCTGCCAGAGCTCGAAGACCGAGCTTAGGCGGTTGCACCGCCTGGCAGAGCTCGAAACTTGAGCTCTGGCGGTGCTACCTCCTGACAAAGGAGGTTGCACCGCCCAGTCTCGCTCGGAGATTGAGCCCTGGGCGGTTGCACCGCCCAGTCTCGCTGGGAGACATAGCTTGGGCGGTGCTACCTCCCTGCCTGAGCGGTTGCACCTCCCACAGCAACCTGGGTCCGAATGGGTTGAACCATTCGACCCAATTTGAGTTCTTCAGGGGCCCAATTGCCCCAGGATTAAGCTAATGGGATCACCTCCCATTTCTAACTTAATCAAAGTGCTAACTACGATTATTTCCTAAGACATATTCTGCAGCTTTCTTCGGTGCGTCACTCGCTTCTTCCGGCGAGTTTCTGGCGAACTTCCGTCGATTATCCGATGAACCCTCGGTGATGCTCCTGCGGACTTCCGGCAAACTCCTGGACTGCGACGATCCACTTGGCAAGTTCCGACGAGCTCCTTTGGCAAGCTTCTGGACTTCTTGGATTTGTTCCCGCAGAACCTCCGACGATTGTCCGAACTTCCGTCGAGCTCTCGAACTCCCAACGTGATCATTGTCATGACTCCGGCGCAACTCCTGCTGCATGTCTTACTTTCATCGTAGTTAATCCTGCACACACAAAAACAAAAACTTCGATCGAGACAATTAATCCTAAGCAATTAACCAAGTTGTCCGGCATGTCATTGGTCCCTCGACGCTTCGTCCGATTCTTCGGCGCATCATCCTTTCCTGCAGCCTATTGCCCAATCGGCCAGTTGACTCCGCAACTCCGATATCCTTGGCACAATACCCGCTCTTCTTGGCCCGATGCCCGAGTCCACGACCCGAAGCCTTCTGTCGATACGTCAACCGATCCACCGGCCCGACGTCCAATCTTCTGACATGTTCCTTCGGCATAACATGATGTTCCTGCTTTAATTGTCTCATCCTAATCGAAGCACCCTGCGTCACTCAAAACGCAGATTAAATCATAAACATATATCAAGGAGTTTCATCATCAAAATACGAGATTCAAGCAAATCCTCAAGTACTTGAATTGTTCTTTCAGATTGACCATCGGTCTGAGGGTGATAGGCAGTGCTAAACTTTACTTTGGTGCCCATAGAATCTTGTAATCTCCTCCACAATCTAGAAAGAAATCTGGAGTCTCTATCTGAGATAATCTCCTTCGGGACACCATGAAGTCTTACTATTTCATCAACATACAAATCTGCAAGCTTATCAAGAGAATAAGTCATATTGATTGGTAAGAAATGTGCAGATTTGGTTAACCTATCAAAAATGACCCAAATAGCATCGTGCTTTCTAGAGGTTCTGGGTAGTCTTGAAACAAAGTCCATAGTAATGCATTCCCATTTCCATTCAGGAATATCTAAGGGTTGTAACAAACCTCCAAGTCTCTGGTGTTCTGCTTTGATTTGCTGATAAGTCAAACACCTTGAAACATATATTGCAATCTCCTTCTTCATGCCTTTCCACCAATAATGACTTTGGAAATCTCTGTACATTTTTGTGCTATCAGGATGCATAGTGTACTTTGAATTTTGACCTTCGTTCAAGATTTGGTTCTTGATATCTGAGTCATTTGGAACAAATATTCTATCCCCAAATCTCAATAGGCCATCATCTGAAATTTGAAAATTTAACTTCAATCCCTTTTCCACTTCATTCCTCAAGTATATTAAATGTGGATCTCGTAGTTATCCTTCTTTAATTTATTGAATGAGATCAGTTTGCACTTGGATAGAGGCCATCAACATTATTGAGTCTTGCCTTTTCCTTATTACATTCGAATCATAATTTCTCTCTAATAGCTTTCATTGCTTCACAACCAGATTAGCCATAAAACTTGTAGATTTTCTACTAAGTGCATCAGCTACAACATTTGCTTTACCTGGGTGATAATGGATGGTACAATCATAATCCTTTAGAAGTTCTATCCATCTTTCCTGCCTCATATTTAACTCCTTCTATGTAAAAATGTACTTTAAACTCTTGTGATCAGTAAAGATATCAAATGTCCGCCTATACAAGTAATGTCTCCAAATCTTTAGAGCAAAGATGATTGCTGCCAATTCCAAATCATGAGTCGGATAATTCAATTCATAATTCTTTAGCTGCCTTGAAGCATAAGCAATTATTTTCCCTTCCTGCATCAAAACACATCCAAGGCCCTTTCTTAAAGCATTAGTATAAACTACAAATCCTTCATTACCACTCAGAATAGTGAGAATAGGGGCACTAGTTAATCTTTTTTTTAATTCTTGGAAACTTTGCTCACAATCACCACTCCATTCAAATTTCGCATTCTTTTGAGTCAGTTTGGTAAGGGGATGAGCAATTTGAAAAAATCCCTCCACAAATCTCCTGTAATAACCTATCATGCCCAAGAAACTTCTAGTTTCTATTACATTTGTTGGCACTTCCCAATTAACTACTGCTTCCACCTTCTTTGGATCAACAGATATGCCCCTTCCTGAAATCACATGGCCTAAGAAAGTAATTTCCTTCAACCAAAATTCATATTTGTTGAACTTTGCATACAACTTATTTTCTCTTAGTATAGATAATACATCTCTCAAGTGTTTATCATGCTCTTGATTACTCCTTAAATATACTAATATGTCATTAATGAATACAATTACACAATCATCTAAGAGTGGCTGAAATATTCTATTCATTAGTTCCATAAAAGCTGCAGGAACATTAGTCAAGCCAAAAAGCATTACTAAAAATTTGTAGTGACCATATCGAGTCCTAAAGGCTGTTTTTGGAATATCCTCCTTCTTGACCTTCAACTGATAGTAACCTGATCTTAGATCAATCTTGGAGAATACTTGTGCACCCTGCAATTGATCAAACAAGTCATCAATCCTGGGTAGGGGATACTTATTTTTTATGGTCACTTGATTCAACTGTCTATAATCAATATAAAGCCTCAACGTCCCATCCTTCTTCTTAACTAATAGCATTGGAGCACCCCAAGGTGAGACGCTAGGTCGAATGAAACCCTTATCTAACAACTCTTGTATTTGCTTCTTCAATTCCTCGAGCTTGAGTGGTGCCATTCTGTAGGGAGGCTTAGATATTGGGGCTGTCCTGGGGACCAAATCAATAGCAAATTCTCCCTCTCTATTTGGAGGTAAACTAGGCAATTCATCTGGAAATACATTAGGGAACTCTTTGACCATTGTAATTTCATTTAGGTGAGTTTTTTTATTTGAATGCTCCTTTACACACACAATATAACAAAAACAATCCTTCTGCATAAGACGATAAGCTTGAAGTGTTGATATCAAGCAAGGAGGCAAATCATGCCTAATACCCTCAAAGTAAAATATAGGCTGATCTGGTATGCAAAAAGTAATTATTTTTGTATAGCAATCAATACTAGCATGATAGGAAGATAGACAATCCATGCCAAGTATAATATCAAAACCTTGGATTTCTAGGAGTATCAAATCGGCAAGGAGTTCATGTTCTCCAATAGAAATCAAACAAGATGGATAAACTAGATTTGTAGTCAAGGAATCCCCAACAACAGTAGTTACGTGTAGCAAATAATCCAGTGGTTTAGGTTGAATGCCCAAGTGACAAGCAAAATATTGTGAAACAAAAGACAAGTTGGAGCCAGGATCAAACAAAACTTTTGCATTTCTATTAGAAACATGTAGAATACCTTCAACCACTGATTTAGAGGCTCTGGAATCTTGTTCTGTGATAGCATATACTCTAGCATGGGCTGTCGGCTTAGGGAGTAGTGGCTCTTTCTTCTTGTTTAGTAGGCAGTCTCTGACTTTATGATCTAACTTTCCACAGGCAAAACAGGCTCCAGTCACCCGAAAACACTCACTTGTTTCATAATTACGTCCACATTTTGTACACGATAGAGTTCTTTGTGATGGAGTTCCTTTCTCAAATCTAGGTACCTTTACCTTCTTGTTACTTCTTTCTGCTTCATTTCCTCTCTTACTTTTACCAACAAACTTATCCTTGCTATTCTTATCCCTGATTTCTTGGATCTCCTCCAAGTCTTTTTCAAGTATGAAAGCTCTTTCTACTACATCAGTGTATACCTGGAGTTTTAAAGCTGATATCCGGCTTCTTATTGCTGGCCTTAGTCCTCTTTCAAATCTTCTTGCTTTCCTATATTCATCATCAATCACATGCGTGGCAAATCTAGAGAGCTCAATGAATTTAGACTCATACTACTGTCAAATTTCCCTGGATGAGATTCAGGAACTCCAATTCTTTCTGCTCTCTGATACAATCTGAAAAATATTTATCATTGAACTTTTCTGTAAATGCCTTCCAAGTGATTAGCTCCTGTCGAGCTTCAGAAATCCTCTTCATGGTTCGCCACCAGTGCTCAGCCTCTCCTTCTAGCATGAAGGTGTTGGGAAATCTTAGGGGCGACATCATATGCGCAGCGGAAGAATAAGAAAACAAAATCCCCGATTCCCAAAGAGATGTTCGTCGTCATGCGAAGATTGGTGCACAAAATCCGCGAAACTTAAAACTGCGTATAGAGTTGATTGTGTTACCTAGGGAGATCGTATATCCCTGTTTCCTTGCAGATCCTTAGGAGAGGGTGAAGGAGATCAAGCATCCTCCTCTCTAGCGGTGATCCACACAGTACGGTTGCGACGATGCTCCTCAAAACTCTAGGCCTGCTCTGAGGTGGAGAGGGAGAGGAGAATAGGAAAGGCAAGCAAAGGCTCTAGCCTATGAGGTTCTGAATCCCTCATATTTATAGAGGCCCCCTGTCAAACCCTAATGGGTCCTCCCCTAGTGGGTATTGGATCTGCATCCAATAAGATAAGGGCTCCGTCGGATATCTCATATCCGAACCTCTACTCATCGTAATGCCTACCATATGTGTGTGACCCTCTAGGCCCAATATTGAGCTGGCCGTGAGTCATACCTGTCAGAACTCCTTCTAACTCAGTGAATTATTATCTCTGTAATAATTCACTCGCCTCATCGACTACGGACGTACTAGGCCACTACGTCATAGTCCCCAAACGATACAAGGGAATCCAATCCATTTGACATGTCTGTCCTCAGTTACTGTGTACCTATAGTCTCTCATCCCTCTAATATCCCAGAGACTGTATATCGAGCATGGTGCTGTCAGACCCATACGGTTTCTACTCGAGTCTCGCTTTAATCGGATTCTCCCGGAGAACTCTTTCTCTCTCAACCCGAATGACCCTGGCCAGGGATTTATCTGAGCAAGAACACATGGGATATTCCTCTCATGATGCCGAGAGTGGATTATCTTCTATCGACACTCAATAGCTCTCGTAAGGTCGACTACCACTCCCAATGACCAGCTGTACTAGATCTGGGATAGCCAAACCTATAAGTCTGGTATCAAAGAGTGGAGCACTCATACAGGACATCCTTGGTGTCTCAAGTCTAAGGACCAGATATACCACTAGGACTACGGAATCGCTATCTGACAATAAGGCATCATCAACTATCCAGCATTTCGTAAGCGAATCAATCAGTGAACACATTCTCCAATGAGCACCTGTACTGTATCCCTAGTGTCCCTACACGAGCAGCTATGAGAACAACCACATCCATCATATGGACGGGTATACATCACACTAGTTTGTCCGGTTATCATGATGTCCCTCTCAAGTAACCTATGACCGGGATTATTTAGGATATGTGTTTAAAGGTGAATCGATCTCATTATCGTGATCTCATCACGATCCGATTCCCATTGCACAAATCCAAGGACATCACAATATATATATGCACATATACAATAGTTATAAAGTGATATACACCAAAATATAATAAGCAAAAAGATTTTGTATCAAGTCACACGTGCCATCACTCACGTGATTGGCTTGCTGGGCACCTATGACTAGCAATCTCTCACTTGACCTAAAGCCAATCACCTATGTGTCTGATCCCCATCAGACCCCTGTGACGCTCAAAGACAAAATGAGACAACGGCTTTGTTAGTGGATCTGCATTGTTATCTTCGGATGGAACTCTTTCCACTGCTACATCTCCTCGGGTTACGATCTCTCTGATAAGCTGGAACCTCCTCAGAACACTTCTGATGAGACCCGGGTTCCCTTATTTGAGTAATCGACCCATAGTTTTCGCAATATAAGGAAATCGACTCCTCGCTACCCGGCACGACTCCCAAATCTGTGATGAACATCTTCAACCAGACTCCCTCTTTTGTTGCATCCGATGCAGCAATGTACTCCGCCTCTGTGATCGAGTCAGCAGTAGTATCTTGGTTGGAACTCTTTCAGCACACTGCTCCTCCATTCAAGGTGTACACATACCCTGAATTCGATTTGCTATCATCGACATCAGACTGAAAACTTGAGTCTGTGTAGCCTTCAACCTTAAGGCTACTACCTCCATATACTAGTAAAAGATCCTTAGTCCTTCTCAAGTACTTAAGGATACACTTTACTGCTTTCCAGTGCTCCAAGACTGGATCCGCCTAATACTTGCTCGTGACACTCAGAGCATGCGCTATATCAGGCCTAGTACATAGCATGACATATGTGATAGACCCTGTTGCTGAGGCATAAGGTATCATATCCATGTTCGCCCTTTCTTTTGGAGTCTTTGGGGACATACTCGTAGAAAGCGATATCTCATGTCTCATCGATATGAGACCTCTCTTGAAATTTTCCATGCCAAACCATTTGACAATAGTTTCTATGTACCTGGACTGGGATAAGCCAAGCATCCTCTTGGATCTATCTCTATAGATTCTAATCCCTAAGGTATAGGATGCTTCCCCTAAGTCCTTCATTGAGAAGTGTCTAGATAACCAAGCCTTTACTGTGGATAGCATTCCTACGTCGTTCCCAATGATGAGGATGTCATCCACATATAACACCAAAAAGGTGATAGCGCTCCCACTTACCTTCTTGTACACATAAGGCTCATCTTCGTTCTTAACGAAGTCATAAGATCTGATTGCCTCATAAAATCTTATGTTCCAACTTCGGGAAGCTTGCTTTAGTCCATAAATGGATCTAAGCAACCTACACACCTTATCTGGGCAGTTCTTGGATACGAATCCCTCAGGTTGCATCATATACACCTCCTCTTTGAGGTTCCCATTGAGGAATGTGGTTTTCACATCTATCTGCCAGATCTCATAATCATAGTGTGCTGCAATAGCCAATAGAATTTTGATGGATTTTAGCATTGCTACGGGTGAGAAGGTTTCGTCGTAGTCAACACCTTGCCTTTGACGATACCCCTTAGCCACTAGCCTTGCTTTATAGGTATCTACCTTTCCATCTACTCCGATCTTTTTCTTAAAGATCCACTTACAACCGATGGGTACAATACCTTCGGGCGCATCAACTAGGTTCCAAACCTTGTTGGAGTACATAGAATCCATCTCAGAATTCATAGCTTCTTGCCACTTCCCGTAGTCTATACTCATAATAGCCTCTTCGTAGGTCTGAGGATCAATATCCTCAACATCCTCTCCTCTAATATGTGCCACATATCTCTCAAGAGGATGGGATACTCTATCAGACCTATGTAAAGTTGAAACTTGTGTATTAGGTACCTGAACAGACTCGGGCTGTAGAGTGGTGCTTGAGCTTGGTTCTCCAACCTCGCTCAACTCTATCATGCTCCCACTATCTTCGCCAAGAATGTGTTCCTTCTCAAGGAACACTGCTCTCTTAGCTACAAAGACCTTTTGGTCCTCGAGATGCTAGAAATAATACCCACAAGTTTCCTTGGGGTATCCCACAAATTTGCATCGCTTTGTCCTTGATTCTAACTTATCGGGGTTGTGTCTTTTAACGTGGGTAGGGCAGCCCCAAATCTTAACAACCTTAAGATCAGGCTTCCTCCCTTTCCATATCTCATATGGTGTAGACACTACCGACTTAGTTGAAACTCTATTCAGAAGGTAAGCTGCGGTCTCTAGGGCATATCCCTAGAATAAAATGGGTAGGTCAGCGAAACTCATCATGGACCATACCATATCTAATAGCGTACAATTCCTCCTTCCAAAGACACCATTGAGCTGAGGTGTATAAGGAGGTGTCCATTGGGATAATAACCCATGATCTTTGAGGAACTGAGTAAACTCTGTACTTACGTACTCACCTCCTCGATCTGATCAAAGAGTTTTGATACTCTTTCCAGTCTGGTTCTCCACCTCATTCTTATACTCTTTGAATTTCTCAAAAGCCTCGGACTTGTACTTCATTAAGTACACATATCCATACCTTGAGAAATCATCAATAAAGGTAATGAAGTAGGAGTAACCACCAATGGCATGAGTTGACATGGGTCCACATACATCACTATGTATGAGTTCCAACAGCTCAGTGACTCTCTCTCCAATTTCACTAAATGGAGAGTTGGTCAGTTTTCCACGAAGGCAAGGCTCACAAGTTGCATATGACACATAGTCGAATGAATCTAGATATCCATCATTTAGCAACTTTTGAATCATTCACTCATGGATATGACCTAGCCTACAATGCCATAGGTATGCACTGTTCACCTCATCTCGTTTCCTCTTAGACAGTTACATTCATGATATGTAGAGTAGTGTCTTGCATAAACAAACCTTTATGCAATATTCCTCTCGTCAATCTCCCCTCGGCTTTGCTAGAATTTACAATAAATTGTAGATGTGATAAGCAATACTGGTATCCAATACCAATGCACTATCACAAAAATCTGATAATTGGAGATTGATCATGAATGTACCTGAAGCTTCTCCAAACTTCTATTTCGCCCTTTCTGCAAGGTACTCTTTGCAGTTCCTCTTCCAGTACCCATCTTTACCATAGTGGAAGCACTGGCCTTTGTCCTTTGCTGGGTCTTTCTTAGCAACCTTTGCTTTACCTGGTTTGCCCTTGCCCTTTCCCTTCTTAAGGACCTTTCTGCTTTCCTTTTCTTTCTGGTCTCACCAGTGTAGAGAACTGGCTTCTCTTTCTTAATAGTACTCTCTACCTCCCTCAACATATTGAGGAGCTCTGGGAGAGTCACCTCAAGCTTGTTCATATTAAAATTCATTATGAACTGTGAAAAATAATCTAGTAGAGATTGAAGCACAATGTCCACATACAAGTTATCCTCTAGGACCATTCCTAAACCTATGAGTTTCTCTATCCACTCAATCATCTTTAGGACATGGTTCTGAACCAGTGTCCCCTCAGTCATCCTAGCGCGGAAGAGGCTCTTGGATATCTCATATCGCTGAGTCCTTCCCTATTCCTCAAACAATTTACGGACATATAGGAGAATAGGTCTGGCATCCATCTTTTCATGTTGTCTTTGTAACTCAGGAGTCATAGAGCCCAACATATAGCACTGAGCAAGAGTGGAGTCATCAATGTACTTTACGTAGCGAGCGATCTCATCCTCGCTTGCCCCTTCTTCGGGTGTAGGCATCACTGTATTAAGGACGTACACGATTTTCTCCGCTGTGAGAACAATTCTCAAGTTATGGAGCCAATCCGTATAATTTGGACCAGTGAGGCGGTTGACATCAAGTATTCCACGTAAGGGATTCGAAAGCAACATTTTCTGAAAATAAAGATGCAGCAGAAATGAATAATATGCAGATTTTGCAAGAAATAAACTATCAAGATATGGACTTCTATCTTAATATGCTCCCACTATTTTACTAACGAGTCACGCGACACCCTCAGCACATGAAACGGAAGTCTCCGGCAGACTTCTAGTGGGGATCAGGATCCAATCAGCATCTTAGTGTAACCTCGAGTGACTCGACCAATCACACTAAGCCTAAAAGGTAGGCAACTCTTGCCGATCACAACTCCTTGTGATTCCCATCCTGTTCGGCCTCCGAATCACCATGGCCTCGAGGGACTCGACCAACCATGATGCTCAGTTAAGTCAACACCTTCGTTAGAAGATGAGTCTGATTTGATGATATACCCTCGAGGGACTCGATCAAGCATACCATGACCTCAGGTCACTGGTGACATCTCTATGTCGTAAGCAAGATAGCGAATCGCGATATAGGTGAGTCTCGAGGGACTCGACCAACTCAACCTACACCGGGAATCGGTTCCTACTTATAACGATGGAAGGCCACGTGGGTCAATCTAATTGCCTCACGTTTACCGACTTAATATTATTGAGAGAGATGTTTCTATGATTTGGTCTCCTAATATGACATGTCACACATATACATATTTAATATATATCTACATTGTATGTAAATATATATATACATATCTAATATGTGTATAAACAATCACACCAGATGATAATGGACCACAACCTAATGTGATTAGGCCTGAGCCAATAGGCCTAATCACTCACATCAAGATCTATGTGTGCAACGGTGCATCTCCATGCCCTGTGATCGTCCATCTCGTCCTTATTGGTTCCGTCGACATCTTGATGCATCTTCATGCATCGCGATCGTCCATCTCGTGGGTCCCGCTATCGCATCCACGCTCCCGTTGCGCCTCCTCATGTGATTACAACTTAATTATAGGCGCGCAGGCCTGATAATAAATGAGAAATATAATGGAGGCTCATAGACCCAAATAATAATAATCACAAGTACACACATCACACGGTCCATGATCATCCGTCCACACATCATACATCACATGTATAAATAATCATCACCATGTAGGACTACTAGATAATAATAAAAATAATAATCAACTAAACTTTTTAATTAATTAATATTTTCTAAAATCAGGGACATGTAGGAACTTTCTTAATTCCTAAGGGTATTTTCATAATTTGGACAAAAGACAAAAAATGAAATTTCTCAAATTCACAGGGGTAAAATTGTCTTTTTGCCTAAAACCCTAATTCCCTCTTACTGCTGCCACCGCCGCCACCCTACTAGCGGCGGCCTGTGCAGTAGGGCGAGGGCGTTGCCCTCGCTTGCAAGCGGCACGCCCGCTGGCGGCACGCCCGCTGGCGTCGCTGCCGCTGTAGGTGGGCGCCCCCGCGGGCGCCACCTCCTCCGCGGGCGGTTCTGCCGGCGGGGCAACGCCCGCAGGTGATGCTGTCCCGCTGGGCGACCGCCCCTGTGGGGGGGTTTCGCCAGCCGGAGAAGCGGCTGTAGGCACCTTTGCCCGCGGGTTGCCAGCCCCGCCGGACGCAAGCCTGCTGCAAGCAGGCCGCCGGCCGGCTACTGCAGACGGAGCCCCTATGCTGCCCGCCTTCGGTTTGTTAGGATCGAGAGCACTAAGAGGGGGGGGTGAATTAGTGCAGCGGATATCTTTTAGCGATTAAAAACAAAAGCTCCGTTCGTTCGATAAAAATCAGTTTTGAAGCAAAAGCTGACTCAAAGATAACTTATGACTAAGTGTAGTTTACGTCTAAACGTAGTTTACGTCTAAACACAATTTACGTTTAAATGCAGTTTGCGTCTAAACGCAGTTTTACGTCTAAACGCAGATTTACGTCTAAACGCAGATTTACGTCTAAACGCAGATTTACGTCCAAACTCAATTTACGTCTAAAACGTAGTTTTACGTTTAAACGTAGTTTACGTCTAAACGTAGTTTTACGTCTAAAACACAGATTTACGTCTAAATGCAGATTTACGTCTTAACACAGATTTACGTCTAAACACAGTTTGCGTCTAAACACAGTTTGCGTCTAAGCGCAGTTTACGTCTAAACGCAGCTTACGTCTAAACGCAGTTTGCGTCTAAACGTAGTTTGCGTCTAAGCGCAGTTTACGTCTAAACGCAGTTTGCGTCTAAATGCAGTTAGCGTCTAAACGCAGATGACAGTTTGTAGTTCTAAATGAAATCAAGACGTAAACGTAAACTGCACAGAACCTTGTTCGTAAAAGCACAGAAGACAGTTTGCAGTTGTAAATGAAATCAAGACGTGAACGTAAACTGCACAGAACCTTGTCCGTAAAAAAGGCGCAGAAGATAGTTTGCAGTTGTAAGTGAAATCAAGACGTAAACGTAAACTGCACAGAACTCATTCATAAAAGCGCAGAGAGACAGTTTGCAGTTTGTAGATGGAATCAAGACGTAAACGTAAACTGCACAGAATTCGTTCGTAAAAGCGCAGAGAGCAGTTTGCAGTTTGTAAATGGAATTAAGATGTGAACGTAAACTGCACAGAACTCGTTCGTAAAAGCGCAGAGAGCAGTAGCTATGTAGGAGGTTTGCAGTAATGATAAAGTGCTCAAAATAAACGCAAACCAGAGATTTAGAGTGGTTCGGTCAGTCTTGACCTACTCCACTTTTGGCTTCCTCCACCGGCGAGGTCACCGACGTCAACTAGGAGCCTTCCTTCAATAGGCGAAGGCCAACTACCCTCTTACAGATTCACTCCTTTTGACGGGCTCAGGAGACAACCCTTACAAATGTTTTCTCTCCTCTCTTTACAACTCAAACTTGAAGAACGGAAGGAGGAGGAAAACTAGCAGTTTTGAGCTCTAAGAACCACTGAAAATATCAAGATTTCGGCTTGAGTTCTTACTCTTTCAGTGCTGAATGGGTGGGGTATTTATAGGCCCCAACCCAGTTCAAATTTGGAGCTCAAAACGATCAAATCCCGGAATTCCGGGATCAGGCGGTTGCACCTCCTGACTCGAGAGGTTGCACCGCTTGGCAGAGCTCGAAGACCGAGCTCAGGCGGTGCCACCTCTCTGCCAGGGAGGTTGCACCGCCCAGTCTTGCTCGAAGACTGAGCTCAGGCGGTGCCACCTCTCTGTCAGGGAGGTTGCACCGCCCAGTCTTGCTCGAAGACTGAGCTCAGGCGGTGCCACCTCCCGGCTGGAGAGGTTGCACCACCCAGTCTCGCTGGGAGGCTTAGCCCAGGCGGTGCCACCTCCTGGCCTAGGCGGTTGCACCTCCTGGCACTATTCCAGATCACTGGTTGGGCTCCAAACTTGGCCCAAACCAGTCCGAATTCGGGCCCAATTGGCCCAAGATTAAGTTAATGGGATCACCTCCCATTTTCTAACTTAATCAACGTGCTAACTACGATTAGATCTAAGACAATTTCTGCAGCTTTGCTTCGGTGCGTCAATCGCTTCTTCCGGCGAGTTTCCGGCGAACTTCCGTCGATCATCCGATGAACCCTCGGTGATGCTCCTGCGGACTTCCGGCAAACTCCTGGACTTTGCGACGATCCACTTGGCAAGTTCCGACGAGCTTCGCTTGGCAAGCTTCTGGACTTCTCGGATCTGTTCTCGCAGAACCTCCGACGACCGTCCGAACTTCCGTCGAACTCTCGAACTCCCAATGTGATCATGAACTTGACTCCGGCGCAACTCCTGCTGCTTGTCTTTCTTTCATCGTAGTTAATCCTGCACACACAAAAACAAAAACTTCGATCGAGACAATTAATCCTAAGCAATTAATCAAGTTGTCCGGCATGTCATTGGTCCCTCGACGCTTCGTCCGATTCTTCGGCGCATCGTCCTTTCCTGCAGCCTATTGCCCAATTGGCCAGTTGACTCCGCAACTCCGATATCCTTGGCACAATACCCGCTCTTCTTGGCCCGATGCCCGAGTCCACAGCCCGAAGCCTTCTGTCGATACGTCGACCGATCCACCGGCCCGACGTCCAATCTTCTGACATGTTCCTCCGGCACAACATGATGTTCTTGCTTTAATTGTCTCATCCTGATCGAAGCACCCTGCGTCACTCAAAACGCAGATTAAATCATAAACATATATCAAGTAGTTTCATCATCAAAATACGAGATTCAACAATCTCCCCCTTTTTGATGATGACAACTACTTGATGACGGAGTTAAACTTAACTCCCGGAGTTTAAACAAACTCCCCCTATCAATATGCCATATTGATAGAACCTTGAATTCAAATTGAATTCAAGTCATTGCAATATTCATCATGAATACTTGCAACACGTCAACATGAACTTATGCATAAACTTATGCATAACATGTCATGTCATCAACATACTTCTCCCCCTTTGTCATCAACAAAAAGGAGAAGTACCACAATCAAGTATTTGTGATATTGGTTCAACTCATTGCATGAAAAACATATTATCAAGTTTTATCATCATGCAGTTTTGAAGCCAGAAAATTTAGCAAATGTTACATCATGCTTAGAATATTCAGGCTATCAAGTTTTAGATATGCAAGTTTTACAGCATACAAGATAGCACTTTTAGAACATGCAAGCTAGCAATTTAGAGATGTTCAAGAAAGCAACTCTTGCTTCTTGAGATATGCAAATTTGTCAAGTTTTGCTAGATGTGCAAGTTAGCATTTTTGCCTCTTGAGATAGGCAAGATAGCACATTTGCTTCTTTTGAGATAGCAACTTTTCGCTTCTCTTTAGACTACAAGCTAGCAATTTTTTTTTTTTTTTACGATATATAAGTTAGCAAAAACTTCGAAAGCAAATGCAAGATAACTTTCTTGTGTAGGCTCATGATTATTGCTTCCTATTGTAATGTGCAGGTTGCAAGTCTTGCTTCTTGAGATATTCAAGATGGTGATGTTCAAGAAGACAACTTTTGCTTCTTGAAATAAGCAAGTTAGCAATCTTTGCTACTTAAGATAGGCAAGCTAGCAATCAAGTTTTTGCATCTTCTTGACTTGTGCAAGCTAGCTATCTCCCCCTTTGTCATTGTCAAAAAGAATGGAAGAATACAGTTTTGTAGTTCTTTTTCCTTTTACAACGATTTCAAAATCATGACAAAGGATGAATAATCAAGTTATGAATGTCAAGATAATTTTTCATCATGAATATTTTATCATTGCATTATCATAAGTTGAAGTATTACATGCATAATATCATATCATCATTCATAATTACATTAATGTCTCAATATAGCAATTTCTTCTCAAAATGTGTAACTTAGCACTCATCATGATTTACATCATATGCAATACATCAGATCATAATTAGAAAGCATATGTATTGCATGCATAATTGCAAATCATAAATGTTTCATATCATGATGGTATCAATTTTGTCAAATTATATCCTACCATGCATGATCAATAACTCCTCATTTGTATTTCATGCATTATTTCATTTCATCTCATAAGGAATATCAAGAAAAGTTATTGGATGAGGAGATAAATATTTTATGAATACACGGAATTGTATAAAAATCATATCATAAGTGTTTCGTGTATTCATATTATCACATGAAGCATATTATCATTTTTGAGATTCATAACATGAATAATGTTATTACTATTTCATCAAAATCAATTTCGAGATTCACACAATATCATGAAATCATTAATCTCGATAAGATGGGAAAAGCATTTTCTTTTTAAGTGATTCTTTTAACACATCATAAAAAACTCATTCATAATTCAAGTGATTTACAAGATATCATAAATGAATTTATCACTTGTATTTCATCAAAATCGAGAACTCTAGAGATAGAAAATGATTGAAGCATTTAACATGATTGAAGCATGTTTCATATTTAAAGTGTATCTTATGTCGTAAATACGAATCAAGCATTTGACAAATCTGAAATCATCCTCAAAATTACATTCAATAAATTCATGTATGACAAGCATAGATTTATTGAAAGATCAATAAGATAGAGGATTACATTTCAAGTGTTCATCAATTGTAGCATTTCATAATATGGTAAGATATCAATGCGTAAAATTACGATACATGTTCTTGATATCTTAACGCATGATGCAAACATGACATAATGCAAATTTGGCAATCATAGCATCAATTCATATATCTCTTGATGATACAAGCATGGGATAATCATAGCATAGTGTTTATAACATCAATTCATATATTTCTCCCCTTTTTTAAGTGTTTCATCTTAAGTGATCGATTTCATGTTAGCATGCCTTTTCATTTATGTCAAATGAAAACATGCATCAACGTTTAGGATCGTAAAATGAATTTCATCATAAAACCATCAATCACAAAAATGATCATGTATATCTCATGCATGAAATTGTCAATCGAAATATTTAATTTCATCATTATGCATTTCTTCAAATCAAACATGATCTTTAATCAAAATCAAGAAATAACAATGGAAATCAACGTAATGCACATTATTACTTCTTAACCATGATTTCATATTTTCAATCAAGATCATTTTATTTGTTTATAAAATATGCAATATTATCATTTTCGAAATTACTTAGTATGATCATAATAATTTTTTTTTTAACATGTAATTTTTAAGAAAATTAATTCTAAACTAAAAGAGAAAAATACATCATGAAAGCATCAAGTAATTTCAAAATAAATTAGGGGGATTTCGATTACCTCATCATTGTGGGCTGTTAAGGCATAGTTTGCCGCCTTGCTTTTGTTGACTTTCTCTTCTTCGGAGGAGCTCGATTCATCCCAATTTTTGTTCTTCTTCTTGCGTTTAAAGCAAGTAGTTTGATTCTTTTTGCTTTTTAATTTTCGTTTCATTTGTAGTTTAAGTTCACCATCACTTGAGCTTATGCTCGAGTGGTCTTCAAATGTTCTATGTCCCAAATCCTTCCTGTTCTTTGGAAGGTGGTTCTCAAGTTCTTTACGTGCATTGCACGTCATTTCATATGTGATCAATGAACCAATTAGTTCTTCAAGTGGAAATTGGTTCAAGTTTTTCGATTCTTGAATAGCAGTTACTTTTGAATCCCAAGTTTTAGAAAGTGAGCGCAAAACTTTGTTAACGAGTTCAAAATCCGAAAAGCTTTTACCAAGTGATTTTAAACCATTGACGACATCCGTAAAACGGGTGTACATGTCAACAACGGTTTCGCTTGGTTTCATATGAAAAAACTCGAAATCATGCAGTAAAATATTAACTTTCGAGTCTTTGACTCTACTAGTTCCCTCGTGCGTGATTTCAAGTGTTCGCCAAATGTCAAAAGCTGTTTCGCACGTAGAAATCCGATTGAACTCATTTTTGTCCAAAGCACAAAATAAGGCATTCATAGCCTTTGCGTTTAAAGAGAAATACTTCTTCTCCAAATCCGACCATTCGTTCGTCGGTTTAGAGGGAAGTTGAAAACCGTTTTCAACGATATTCCATAAATCCAGATTTAGAGAAATCAAGAAAACTCTCATTCGAGTTTTCCAATAAGTGTAGTCCAATCCGTTAAAGAACGGTGGACGAAAGACCGAAAAGCCCTCTTGAAGAGCCATTTCTCTCGGGTGTAAATCCGAAATGAGAAATACCCCGCTCTGATACCAATTGTTAGGATCGAGAGCACTAAGAGGGCGGGGTGAATTAGTGCAGCGGATATCTTTTAGCGATTAAAAACAAAAGCTGCGTTCGTTCGATAAAAATCAGTTTTGAAGCAAAAGCTGACTCAAAGATAACTTATGACTAAGTGCAGTTTATGTCTAAACGTAGTTTACGTCTAAACACAATTTACGTTTAAATGCAGTTTGCGTCTAAACGCAGTTTTACGTCTAAACGCAGATTTACGTCTAAACGCAGATTTACGTCTAAACGCTGATTTACGTCCAAACTCAGTTTACGTCTAAGCGCAGTTTACGTCTAAAACGCAGTTTTACGTTTAAACGTAGTTTACGTCTAAACGCAGTTTTACATCTAAAACGCAGATTTACATCTAAACGCAGATTTACGTCTAAACGCAGATTTACGTCTAAACGCAGTTTGCGTCTAAACACAGTTTGCGTCTAAGCGCAGTTTACGTCTAAACGCAGCTTATGTCTAAACGCAGTTTGCGTTTAAGCGCAGTTTACGTCTAAACGCAGTTTGCGTCTAAACGCAGTTTGCGTCTAAACGCAGATGACAGTTTGCAGTTCTAAATGAAATCAAGACGTAAACGTAAACTGCACAGAACCTTGTTCGTAAAAGCGCAGAAGACAGTTTGCAGTTGTAAATGAAATCAAGACGTGAACGTAAACTACACAGAACCTTGTCCGTAAAAAAGGCGCAGAAGATAGTTTGCAGTTGTAAGTGAAATCAAGACGTAAACGTAAACTACACAGAACTCATTCGTAAAAGCGCAGAGAGACAGTTTGCAGTTTGTAGATGGAATCAAGACGTAAACGTAAACTGCACAGAATTCGTTCGTAAAAGCGCAGAGAGCAGTTTGCAGTTTGTAAATGGAATTAAGATGTGAACGTAAACTGCACAGAACTCGTTCGTAAAAGCGCAGAGAGCAGTAGCTATGTAGGAGGTTTGCAGTAATGATAAAGTGCTCAAAATAAACGCAAACCAGAGATTTAGAGTGGTTCGGTCAGTCTTGACCTACTCCACTTTTGGCTTCCTCCACCGGCGAGGTCACCGACGTCAACTAGGAGCCTTCCTTCAATAGGCGAAGGCCAACTACCCTCTTACAGATTCACTCCTTTTGACGGGCTCAGGAGACAACCCTTACAAATGTTTTCTCTCCTCTCTTTACAACTCAAACTTGAAGAACAGAAGGAGGAGGAAAACTAGCAGTTTTGAGCTCTAAGAACCACTGAAAAGATCAAGATTTCGGCTTGAGTTCTTACTCTTTCAGTGCTGAATGGGTGGGGTATTTATAGGCCCCAACCCAGTTCAAATTTGGAGCTCAAAACGATCAAATCCCGGAATTCCGGGATCAGGCGGTTGCACCTCCTGACTGGAGAGGTTGCACCGCTTGGTAGAGCTCGAAGACCGAGCTCAGGCGGTGCCACCTCTCTGCCAGGGAGGTTGCACCGCCCAGTCTTGCTCGAAGACTGAGCTCAGGCGGTGCCACCTCTCTGTCAGGGAGGTTGCACCGCCCAGTCTTGCTCGAAGACTGAGCTCAGGCGGTGCCACCTCCCGGCTGGAGAGGTTGCACCGCCCAGTCTCGCTGGGAGGCTTAGCCCAGGCGGTGCCACCTCCTGGCCTAGGCGGTTGCACCTCCTGGCACTATTCCAGATCACTGGTTGGGCTCCAAAATTGGCCCAAACCAGTCCGAATTCGGGCCCAATTGGCCCAAGATTAAGTTAATGGGATCACCTCCCATTTTCTAACTTAATCAACGTGCTAACTACGATTAGATCTAAGACAATTTCTGCAGCTTTGCTTCGGTGCGTCAATCGCTTCTTCCGGCGAGTTTCCGGCGAACTTCCGTCGATCATCCGATGAACCCTCGGTGATGCTCCTGCGGACTTCCGGCAAACTCCTGGACTTTGCGACGATCCACTTGGCAAGTTCCGACGAGCTTCGCTTGGCAAGCTTCTGGACTTCTCGGATCTGTTCTCGCAGAACCTCCGACGACCGTCCGAACTTCCGTCGAACTCTCGAACTCCCAATGTGATCATGAACATGACTCCGGCGCAACTCCTACTGCTTGTCTTTCTTTCATCGTAGTTAATCCTGCACACACAAAAACAAAAACTTCGATCGAGACAATTAATCCTAAGCAATTAATCAAGTTGTCCGGCATGTCATTGGTCCCTCGACGCTTCGTCCGATTCTTCGGCGCATCGTCCTTTCCTGCAGCCTATTGCCCAATCGGCCAGTTGACTCCGCAACTCCGATATCCTTGGCACAATACCCGCTCTTCTTGGCCCGATGCCCGAGTCCACAGCCCGAAGCCTTCTGTCGATACGTCGACCGATCCACCGGCCCGACGTCCAATCTTCTGACATGTTCCTCCGGCACAACATGATGTTCTTGCTTTAATTGTCTCATCCTGATCGAAGCACCCTGCGTCACTCAAAACGCAGATTAAATCATAAACATATATCAAGTAGTTTCATCATCAAAATACGAGATTCAACACGGTTGCGCTGCACGCACGCAGATCGAGGGCAGCAACTGTTGCTGCCCTTCCTTGTTTTTGCGTCAACGATTTTAACGTCAAAATTCTTCCTAAACACAACACACGCAGTTCAAAACCAATCATTCGCACGAACAACCTGGCTCTAATACCACTGTTGGGAAATCTTGGGGGCGACATAATATTCGCAACGGAAGAACAAGAAAACAAAATCCCCGATTCCCAAATAGATGTTCGTCGACATGCGAAGATTGGTGCGCAAAATCCGCAAAACTTAAAACTGCGTATAGAGTATATTGTGTTACCTAGGGAGATCGTATATCCTTGTTTCCTTGCAGATCCTTAGGAGAGGGTGAAGGAGATCAAGCATCCTCCTCTCTAGCGGTGATCCACACAGCAGGGTTGCGACGACGCTCCTCAAAACTCTAGGCCTATTCTTAGATGGAGAGGGAGAGGAGAATAGGAAAGACAAGCAAAGGCTCTAGCCTATGAGGCTTTGAATCCCTCCTATTATAGAGGCCCCTTGTCAAACGCTAATGGGTCCTCCCCTAGTGGGTATTGGATCTGTATCTAATAAGACAAGTGCTCCGTCGGATATCTCATATCCGAACCTCTACTCATCGCAATGCCTACCATATGTGTGTGACCCTCTAGGCCCAATATCGAGCTGGCCGTGAGTCATACTTGTCAGAACTCCTTCTAACTCAGTGAATTATTATCTCTGTAATAATTCACTCGACTCATCGACTACAGACGTACTAGGCCACTACGCCGTAGTCCCCAGACGATACAAGGGAATCCAATCCATTGGACCTGTCTGTCCTCAGTTACCGTGTACCTATAGTCCCTCATCCCTTTAATATCCCAGAGACCGTATATCGAGCATGGTGCTGTCAGACCCATACGGTTTCTACTCGAGTCTCGCTCTAATCGGATTCTCCCGGAGAACTCTTTCTCTCTCAACCCGAATGACCCTGGCCAGGGATTTGTCTGAGCAAGAACACATGGGATATTCCTCTCATGACGCCGAGAGTGGATTATCTTTTATCGACACTCAATAGCCCTTGTAAGGTCGACTACCACTCCCAATGACCAGCTGTACTAGATCTGAGACAGCCAAACCTATAAGTCTAGTATCAAAGAGTGGAGCACTCATACAGGACATCCTTGGTGTCTCAAGTCTAAGGACCAGATATACCACTAGGACTACGGAATCGCTATCAGACAATAAGGCATCATCAACTATCCAGCATTTCGTAAGCGGATCAATCAGTGAACTCATTCTCCAATGAGCACCTGTACTGTATCCCTAGTGTCCCTACACGAGCAGCTATGAGACCAGCTGCATCCATCATATGGACGGGTATATAGCACACCAATCTGTCCGGTTATCACGATGTCCCTCTCGAGTAACCTAGGATCGGGATTATTTAGGATACGTGTTTAAAGGTGAATCGATCTCATTATCATGATCTCATCACGATCTGATTCCCATTGCACAAATCCAAGGACATCCCAATATATATATGCACATATGCAATAGTTATAAAGTGATATACGCCAAAATATAATAAGCAAAAAGATTCTGTATCAAGTCACACGTGCCATCACTCACGTGATTGGCTTGCTGGGCACCTATGACTAGCAATCTCCCACTTGACCTAAAGCCAATCACCTATGTGTCTGATCCCCATCAGACCCCTATGACGCTCAAAGACAAAATGAGTCAATGGCTTTGTCAGTGGATCTACAATGTTAAATAATCCTCATATTAAATAATTATATTTACAAACAATCATTTACTAATTATTTTTTTTTTTTAATGGGGGATGTTACACCCCCCTCTTAGTGCTCTTGATCCTAACAGATCCAACTCAGGGGACTGGTTTGTATAGTAGTATGGTTTGATCCATTTTTCAAGTAAACCTATTATAGTGTTTAACCTATACGCTTGTTCCTCCTCTCCTTTCTTCTCTCCCCTCTTTTGCTAAGAACTCACCACCTCCCTTTCTTTTCCTAAGATGTAGGTGCAATATGCTAGGTTGTAAGTGTTCATCTAGGATTGTCAACACAATTTTTTGTTGGCCTTACAATGTTTTTTGCTTGTTTGTTATTCTCCTCTCCCTTCCATCCAAGAGACTCCTTAATGTGTTTTCTCATAGTTTTTTTTCTTTTGACAAGGTTTTGTATATAAATGCATATGTTGATATATGCAATGCATCTATCTTGAACTAGAATATGGTGATATTGGCGTTATATGCATTGGAAAGAACACAAGAATTGACTTATGACTCCTTTATAGTGTTTTTTTCTGTTCAGATAAAATATTTTCTGTATATAAACAAAAATACTATAATGACGTTCCAAAATAGTATGACTAACTTCTTATGACTTTAATTCAAATTATTTTTATATCAATTTAAAAGTTCAAGAAATATATTTGTTTACATTTTATGCAATGAAAAGAATCATAAGAGTGATCTTATGACCCCTTTATAGTGTTATTTCTCTTGACTTATAGAATTTTCTTTATATGAACCAAAACACTATAACTGATTTATTATGACTTGTATGAAACAATCTTGTAAATTATGTCGATATCAATTTGTTGTGCAATTATAATTGCCTTATGATCCCTTTATAGTGTTTCTCGGTTCAGATATAGTGTTTTCTAATAACGTTCAAAAACACCACAAGTGACTTTTTATGACTTTATATCCCCTTCAACTATGCATGCACTGCTTCCAATTGATTGTTAAATGTTCAAGTGAACCTTAATGTGGTGTTTTGTCTAATGCTATTAATTATCATGTTTGTTGACATTATATGCAAGGAAAAGAATCACAAGAATTGTCTTATGAGTACAGCGTTATCAAGATAGCTACAGTATTTTTATATCTAAACCAAAATATAAATAATGATGATGAAAAATAATGTAACTCGCTTCTTATCATAGATGACTCAATAGTCATCATGTATAATTGATAGAGAAGTCACTCATCTTAGAGACGAAGATAATAAGGTCATACATATTTGACTTAAATGACCCAAGTTTTTTAGATGACAATGAAAACAATAATTATATAATTGAAACTGAATTGGTCAAGCAACAATAACAAATAAAATTGAAGGAAAGATTAATCCAAATATATATATAGTTTATCTTGATGAGAGTATCTATGATAATCTTGTTGGAGAGTCAAGCACGGTGGTGGAAGCTAGTGTTAGCCCTATTAAAGATAATGATTTGACATTAAATACCTGAGTTCTCTGTATCGTAGATGAGGAATTTATATCTAATGATATCTTTTTTGTCAGATAAATGATATATTCATAAAATTAATTGTTGTTTTATAGAAGAGTATGATATGAGTGAAGACTAATGCTTGTGTTCATATTACAACTATTTCGTGAAAGAGATATTTCTAAAAAAGTATGTGACCTAAAGGAATTTTGATATGAAAAATATGGTCACAAGAAGTTATAGGATGAAAATTTAGTGTGTAGTTAAAGAGTATGGATGGATGATATGCGCTCATGAAATAGAAAGTTTTTGAATAATTAAGTTTCTCAATGAACACCAATGGAATTTGCTTAGAATAAATACAGGTCATCATGAATGATTAAGCCATTTCATTGTTGATCATATGAAAGACCAACTCTTAGTGAATCATGATTATACACCAAAACTGATTATTACAAATATATAAAACAAATTGACACTATAGTGTCTTATAGAAAGACATATCTAGCACGTAAGATAACACTTAATAAAATTCACAGTGATTTTGTAGAATCATATATGAATTTAATTTTATTTTTAGAGGAACTCAAGCTTCATGACTATGATACAACTATTCAATTGGTGACAATATCTAAAAATTATTTTTTTACTGAGGTTTTTGGTCTTTTGGAGGATGGCTTAGAAATTTTGAGAAAAATATATGAACTATCTTTGGTAAAGATATAGCGCACTTATCATACAAGTATCTATTAAATCTCGAATTTTGATGATGAAACCAATTGATAAGTGTTTATGATTTGATCTATGTTTTGAGTGATACAGGATGCTTCAATCAGGGAGAGATAATTAAAGCAGGAAGAATCATGTTGGGCCAAAGGAAACCATATCAGAAGATCAGACGTCAGGCCGAAGGATTGGTCGACGTATCGACAGAAGACTTCGGGTTATGGATTTGGGCATCGGGCCAAGAAGAGCGGATGTTGCACCAAAGATATCGGAGTTGCAGAGGACAATTGGTCGATTGGGCAATAGGCCGCAAGAGAGGACGATGCGTCGAAGAATCGGATGAAGCGTCGATGGACCAATGACATGCCGGATGACATGATTCATGCTTAGTAATAATTGTCTAGATCAAAATATATTTTTATGTATGCAGGATTAACTACGATAATAAGGTAAAAAGCAAAATAAAGTCCCGAAGTCAAGAACGCGATTTCGTTAAGAGTTCGAGAGTTCATCGGAAGTCTAGATGTTCATCGGAAGTTCTGCCGGAACCAACAAAGAAGTCTAGGAGCTTGCCAAAGAAGCTCGTCGAAACTTGTCAAGAAGATCGTCGTAAAGTCCAGGAGCTTGCTGGGAGTCCGCTGGAACATTGCTGAGAGATCGTTGGAAGTTCGCCGGAAGAATCGCCGGAAACATGCTAGAAGAAACTAGACTTACGGACTTGTTTTGCTTATAATATGTCTTAAGAATCGTAGTTAGCACATAATTAGAGTTGGGATTAAGAGGTAATCTCATCAACTCTATTAGGGGCCAACTGGGCCCGAAGTTAGGCTGGTTTGGGCCGGATTCAAGGCCCAACTAGGATGCTGAAAGCTTGGCCAGTGGTGGCACCACTTGGGAGACTCAATCTCCCAAGTGGTCTGGGCGGTGGTACCGCTGATAGTAAATACTACCAGCGGTAGTACCGCTCCTATCAGGCGGTGGTACCGCCAGAGCTCGGTCTCCTAGCTTTGTCAAGCGGTGGTACCGCCCAGCATAGGCGGTGGTACCGCCCGTACCTGGGAAACCTAGGATGAAATATTTTTAGGCTCCAAGTTTGAATCAACTTAAAGCCTATAAATACCTCTCTCATCCCTTGTTAACATACACAAGACTTGAGAGTAAAAATAGAAAGAAATTCTGCTGCAATCTTGTGTGAACTTCTCTCAAAAGTTCTAAGTGTTAGAATAGTTCAAGAGGAGTAAGTGGGGGTGTAAGGGTTATCTTCTAAACCCGGTAAAAAGAGAATAAAGTTATAAAAGGTGGTTGGTCTTCGCCTATTGAAGGAAGACTAATAGTGGATGCCGGTGGCCTCGACAGAAGAGGAATCGGTGGAGTGGATGTAGATCATGATGACCGAACCACTATAAAAATCTGGTTTACATTTTGTCTTGAGTAATTTACTTTAACTGTAAACCACTTTACTTGCTTACTACTTTCAATACATTTATGAATATATTTCAAATTAAGATCTTTATGAAATGATTTTCGTCGGAAATGATTTTCAACGTATAAAAGAATTTTCAGAATCAACGTTTTTACTACTGCACTAATTCACCCCCCCCCCCCCCCCCTTCTTAATGTCGACTCATTCCTAACAGTTGGTATCAGAGCCTCATTTTTCTCATTTGGTTTAACATCCAAAGAAAAATGGCTCTTTTCAGCTTTCAAGAGAGTCACTCTCTCATTCGTCCTCCCTTGTTCAATGGGACGGACTACATATATTGGAAAACTTGAATGAGAGTTTTTTTGCTTTCGTAAAATCTTGATTTATAGAATATTATCGAAAATGGATTTCAAAGGTCTTCTTTTCCATTGACCATTGGAATGATTTGGAGAAAAAGACTTTTTCTTTAAATGCGAAAGCTATGAATGCTTTGTTTTGCGCCTTAGACAAAAATGAATTTAATCGTGTTTCTATTTGTGAAACTGTGCATGATATTTGGCATACTCTTGAAATCACGCACGAAGGTACTAACAAAGTTAAAGATTCAAAAATCAACTTTTTGATGCACGATTTTGAACTATTTTGAATGAAGCCGAGCGAAACCATTGTTGACATGTACACTCGTTTTACGGATGTTGTCAATGGTTTAAAAGCTCTTGGTAAAACTTTTTTAAATTTTGAACTTGTTAGTAAAGTTTTACGATCATTTTCTAAAAATTAGAATTCGAAAGTAATTGCTATTCAAGAATAAAAAAAATTTAAATATTTTTTTAATCGAAGAACTTATTGGGTCTTTAATGACCTACAAAATGACCAATATGGCACAAAATGAACTTGAGGATAACCTTCCAAAAAACAAGAAGGATTTCGGACTTAGAATAATTGAAGACCACTTGAGCATAAGCTTAAGTGATTGTGAACTTGAACTCCTCATGAAATTTAAAAAGTTTATGAAACAACGATTAAAAATCTATGGAGTGGATGTAGGTCACGATGACCGAACCACTATAAAAATCTAGTTTGTGTTTTATCTTGAATAATTTACTTTAACTGTAAATCACTTACTTGCTTTCTGCTTTCAATACATTTACTAACGTATTTCAAATTATGATCTTTATGAAACAATTTTCGTCAGAATCGGTTTTCAATGTACTAAAGAATTTTCAGAACCAATGTTTTTGCCGCTACACTAATTCACTCACTCCCCCCGCCCCCTCTCTTAGTGGCGACTCGTTTTTAACAGTATCATGACATTTTATTGATTGTTAAAATAGTTGATGGCGTAAAGAAACTATTCACACTTATATTTGTAGTAATTGCAATAATTGAAATTGAAAATCGAGATTCTTGGGAGTGATTTCTATTTCAACTATGAAGATATATTGATGTATCTAAATCTTTAGGTATCATTAGCAATCATAATTCAGGTATTTTTTAATTGTAAATAAGATATTCGATCATAGATATTGCATGGTGCATTTTTTCCAAGAAACTTGTTTGTGATGTGCATGATCGATCGTGACAAAATTATTGAGGGCTATAACTAGAGCATCTAATGTGTATAAATTCAACAAATGTTTACCAAGGATGAGAGAATATTATATAGACAATTATCATTGGATTTGTCAACTTAAAAAATAAAAATGGGCTAATGCTTTTTTTTTTTTAACGTCATTATTCAATATTGACAACAAGTAGATCCAAAAGCATGAATTTATTTCTTAAGGTTGTTCTTGTTTATCAATTTATTTTTTAATTGAGACGACGACAAGAAAACTCGTGGAATGAATCCATATTCATTGTCAAACATTCAAGGAGTTGAATAGTGTGTTGATGAGTTGTATTAAGGATCAAATCAATAAAGTAAAGCCTGGGTTCGTCGGAGTTGTTCCTCATACAAATAATAAATTACAAGTATAAATTTCATTTGAGAGAGTTATAGTGAACATGGACAAAATAACTTGCTCATGTGACCACTTCGATATGCTTAGGTTCTCATGCTCCCACGTCGTGGTCGTTATTGGTTATAAAAATTTGATCCCATATATGTTTTGTAAAACATATATGAACACATACAATGAGAATATATTTTCAATGAGAAACAAATAATATTGGATTCAAAATGAGGATGATTGAGCCATATTACCTTCAATAACTATTGTGTAGGCCAATCCTTCAAAGAAGGTAAGGATTAAATCAATATATAACTTGAAGATCAAAAAGAGATGTTTAAGATGCAAATAGTTAAGCCACGATTGTCATTCTTGCATATTGTTGTAGGAATCTTGTTTATGTGTTTATCATAAATTTTCCATGATGATTCATGTGTATTTATACATATTTTTTGAGTTGTTGAGTGTTTATATATATATTTGATATTTGTCTTTACTACTTATATATAAATTAAAAATTTTAATTATTTGAATCCATAAATAACTTTACTTTTGATTATATTTGTTTTGAGTACAAAGAGAGTTGTTACTGCTAGGATGTTAATGGTATTAAGAGACAGAGGTAAATTAGTATAATATTATTTTTAGTTGATTTAAAACTCAATCGATAAATTAACATATTTTAGAAACTAAGTCAAACAAGTTAAAATTGTAAGTAATGAGAATAAAACTAAGTGATAAGTAAAAGACAAGTCTTTAGATAAACCAATTTATAGTGGTTTAATCTTCTCGGCCTATGTCCATTCTTAATTCCTTTTCTCTTGAGGTCATTAGCTTTTACTATCAATCTTCTTTCCAATGCATGAATATCAACTATCCTTATTGTAACTCTATTCTCTTACAAGCTTACGAGATAACACTTATACTCTTTTTTTATAAGAAATCTCTCAACACCTATAATTTAGAATTTTAACCAAACTCAAGATGAGGAGGAGACTCAGACTATATTCAAAATAAGAGCTTACAATATTTTACTAGCTCAAGAATGGATATCCCATCTACCAAGCTTGAGTAAGATATTTATAGGCTTCAATAAATTTTCAAATATGAGTGGTACTATGATTAACATTAATGGTACTATCACCACAATTCTAGGTTACTATTATTGTCATAGGTGGTACCATCATTGAAAAAGCTGATAGAGCACAAATAGTACTCATCGGCTGACTCAAGTGGTACCACTACTCAAACATAGTTTATGCTATTGGTTTGGCCTTCTAACGGGCCCAATTCGGTCTGGCTTAAGGATAATGAATTTTTTGATAAGTGGGCTTTGTTTCAACCTAATATCAACTTAAATTGATCTAAAATAACCTCAATTAAGACCTTGATAAATTAATAATACATCTACCACATTTCTGAAGCTTTCAGCACATTATACACTCTTCCTACATGTCATTCGATCTTCTGGCACTCTGTCTGAATCTCTGGTATATTGTCCTTTCCTTCGGCATATCACCCATTATGCAGGTATGTCTAGTTTTTCATGATATCTGATCTTCTAGCATAATATTCAATCCTTTCGATATGATGCCCAAACATATAGCATGAAGTTCGATCTTCGACACGTTGACCAATCCTTCGACTCGATATTTAATTTTTGACATAATATTTTTTTAGTAGAATGTCCAACTCTCCTACTTTAACAATTGGCCTTTTGGTAGTTTGAGCCAATGATCAAAATATTTTCTATATCACTTATCTTAAAATAATATTAGTCTAATAAAATCATCAATTAATTTTATTATTAAAATATAAGATTCAATAATTTCTCCCTTTTTGATGATAACAACTAATTGATGATATGGTTTTAACAAAACTCTCATATATATCTATCATTTTAAAAGTTATAATAAATTTAAACTCAAATAATCATATATCCTTTTAAATGTTTATATTAAATTCAAGTTAAAAGAAATTTAATTTTGTTAATATTATGATTCAATCATTCAAGCTCAAAAATCAATGTTCAATCATGTTTTAAATTTCAAGTTATAATTATAATCATTTCAATTTTTAAATTTTAACTATTATCAATATGTAATATCAATCAAAAATATAATTATAAGTTAACCATTTGCATAAATCAAACATAAGTTATATAATAACAAAAAAATCATAAGACAACATGATTCTCTCTATTCATTCATTATTTCTCCTCCTTTGTCAATAACAAAAAACATGAGTTACTATTTCTCCCTCTTTATCATTAGCAAAAAGAAGAGAGTATGTCAATGATATAATTGTATAAAAATAAAAATTACTTTGATATTATGATATCAATATTGCATCATTAAAGATAAATTTAAGTTATATACACTGAGAAGTCAATTGATGATGGGCCTTAATAAGACTTCCTCTATCTATATGCTATCTTAAAAATATGATGAATTTGAATTCAAAATAATACTCTTTCAGTAATCTTGAATTGAAGTTGAAATAAATTTGACATTATTGATATTATCATTACAAGCCTAAATATTTAATCAAGTTTTGAATTTTAAAGAATAACTAACAAAAATTAGGTATGAGTAATTACTAACAAAAAGTTATAAAAGCATCAGAAGTATAGTTGTTCAATACATAAGTTAGGCATGAATCATTAGTCATCAACAAAAAAAAAAAGAGTTACTTCTTCTCCTTTGTCATCAATAAAAAAAATAGAGTATACAGGCATGAATATAAATGAGTCATAAAATAAATCTCAAGTCATAAACACTTAGAAGTTAAGTGAAAGATTGTGGTTCATTTAGATAAATCATCTCTTAGTCATTAGTAAGATGAAAGAATCATAGGAGAACAAATAGCGAAAGATCTTTAATTATGCATTTGAAAGATTCAACATACCTAATTCTCTTATAATAAAATTGAATTATTTCTCATCCAATAGTTTAGTAAAAATATCTGCTAACTGATATTTTGTATTAATGAAATCCAAAGATATATCATGATTATTTATATGATCCCTAATGAAATGATGTCTAATGTCAATATACATAGTTCTTAGATATTGAATAGGATCATTTGACAAGTAAATTGTACTAGTATTATCACATTTATACATGTTGAATCTCAGATTTTGATGATGAAACCAATTGATGGTGTTTATGATTTGATCTACGTTTTGAGTGACATTGGAAGCTTCGATCAAAGAGAGACAATTAAAGTAGGAATAATCATGTTAGGCCAGAGATAAACATGTCAAAAGATTGGACGTCGAGTTGAAGGATCGATCGACGTATCAACAGAAGGCTTCGGGCCATGAGTTCGGGCATCAAGCAAAAAAGAGTGGATATTACGCCAAGGAAATCGGAGTTGTGGAGGTCAACTAGCCAATTAGGCAATATGCCGTAAGAGAGGACGATGCATCAAAGAATCAAACGAAGCGTCAATAAACCAATGACATGCCAGACAACACTTGATTAGCTTTATAATAATTATTTAGATCGAAGTGGGTTTTAAGTGTGTAGGATTAACAATAATAGCAATCAAGTCATAAAGTCAAATAAAGTTCCGGAGTCATGAATGAGATTTCGTTGGGAGTTCGAGAGTTCATCGGAAGTCCAGACGTTCGTCAGAAGTTCTACCGGAATTGGCCGAGAAGTCCAAGAGCTTGCCAAAGAAGCTCATCAAAACTCATCAAGAAGATTATTGTGAAGTCCAGGAGCTTGCCGGGAGTCCACTGGAATATTGGGAGATCATCGGAAGTTCACCGGAAGATCATCGAAAGCTCACCGGAAGAAACCAAGACTTATTAGACTTAATTAGCTTAATGTATGCCTTAAAATTCATAGTTAGCACATAATTGGGTTAAAATTGAGCCAACTCAATTAGGGGCCAATTGAGTCTAAGATTAGGCTATGTTGGGTCAAGTGAAAGGTCTAAATAGTGACCAAACAAGTGGCACTATCGTAGCATAATCTCCGAGACTATGTCAGGTGGTGGTACTGCCCAGACATAGTCTCCAAGAGACTGTCAAGCAGTGGTACCACCTAATGGTACGGTGTCAAGCAGTGGTACCGCTTAGTATTAGTGCTAGTGCTACAGGCGGTGGTACCGCCCAACATAAGCGGTGGTACCGCCAGTACCCGAAGGACCCGGGATGAGATATTTTTGGGCTCCAAGTTTGAATCCACTTGAGACCTATAAATACCCCTCTTATCCCTAGTTAATATACACAAGCACAGAGAACTTAAAAGTGAGAAAACGTTGTTGCAATTACTTGAGAGATCCCCTCCTCTAGCTTAAGTTTAGAATTTTGTTTAGAGAGAAGTGAGTGCTTGTAAAATATTGTCTCCTAAACCTGTGAAAGGAAGAAGAGGGGTGCAAAAGGGTAGTTGGCCTTTACCTATTGAAGGAAGACCGATAGTGGATGCCGGTGGCCTTAACAAAGGAGGAATCAGGAGTAGATGTAGGTCACAATGACCGAACCACTATAAACTCGGTTTGCATTTTTGTTTTGCTCTTTACTTTAACTACAAACTACTATACTTCCTCATTATTTTAGTTGTACACTTTTATGAATGTGTTTCAAGTTAATATCTTTCCGAGATCGATTTTCAACGTACGAAGGTTTTTTGAACTAACGTGATTTTATCTGCTGCACTAATTCACCCCCCCTCCCCTTCTCAATGCCGTCCTAACAATAGGAATATTTTTTAAGCAATGTTCATAATCTTATAAGGTGTTTCTCATCCAAATTATTTGTGTGTGTTTGGTAGAGTTTTACTTATTGGATGATCAAGAAACAAGTGCATGACCTAGGAACTGACGAGTTTTAGAGGTACTTTTTATATCTATTTTACATCCTACAAAGTCAACGTTCACATAAGCAATTAAATCAAAAATTTTAGATTTAAGATATTATAATTCCATATTAGGAGTTCCTTTTAAGTAACTAAAAATTCTTCTTACTATTTTATAGTGAGATTGTTTAGTATTAAACTGCAATCTTATACAAAGCCTAACAAATATTATATCAGGTCTAATTGTGGTAAGATATAGTAAACTAACTATTATACATCTATAAATCTTTTAATCAAGACATTCTCCTTTAGTGTCCATATATAATTTAGTAGAGATGCTCGTTGGCATGTTGATTGCCTTAGCATTGTCCATATAAAATCATTTTAATATATTAAGAATATACTTAATTTGACTAATGAAAATCTCATCATTTAGTTGCTTAATTTGTAATCTTAAAAAAAATAATTTACTAATTAAACTCATTTCAAATTCTTGGCTTATACTCATAGCAAATGATTCACATAAAGATTCATTAGTAGAACTAAAAATAATATCATCAACATAAATTTGAATAATAATTTTTTAAAAATATTTAATAAATAATATGATGTTGATCTTATCTTTTAAAAAAATATTTTAAATAAGAAAAGAGCTAAGTCTCTCATACCAAGCCTTAGGGGCTTATTTCAACTTATAGAGAACCTTAGATAATTTATAAATATGATTTATAAAAATATTATTTTTAAATTCAGGTTGTTGTTTAACATAAATTTTTTTTAAAATAAAATAATTAAGAAAGGTAATTTTGATATCCATTTAAAATAATTAAAAATTTTTAAAATATGTATAGACAAGGAGCATCCTTATGGTTTCAAGTTTAGCAACAGGAGCGAAGGTTTCTATATAGTTTATATCTTGTTTCTAGTTGAAACTTTTGGTCACTAGTATTGTTCGAACCATAACACCTTGTTCATCTTGTTTATTCCTAAAGATCTATTTAGTACCAATCATAAGATGATCACTAGGTTTAGGTGCAATCATCCAAACTTAATTTCTTTCAAATTGATTTAGCTTTTCATGTATTATCGAGACCCGAGTCATCTTTAAGAGCATCATCAATACATTTAGACTCAATTTAAGATAAAAAGATAACATTTGTGTAAATATTTTTTTAACGAAGATTGAGTTTGAATATCTTTTGATATATCTCCAATAATTAGCTCCTTAGGATGTGCATCTATATACTTCCATTCCTTGGATAAAGTTTTTTTAAAAGTAAATATATTTGAGTTGCTTTGGGGAGTAGAATCCACATTTAAATTTAATTTATCAAATTTAAAATCATTCTCAAAATTATTTTTTAATCATCAAGAGATTCATCGAAAATAACATGAATAGATTCTTTAATAACTAAATAATTCTTATCAAAAACTTAATAAGCTTTAGAGATAGAGGAATATATTAAAAAAAATACTTTCATCATATTTTGCATTAAATTTTTCAAAGGCATCATTGTCATTTAAAATAAAATATTTACAATAAAAAATTTTAAAATACGAGATGTTGGATCTTTTATTATTTTATAATTCATAAGGAGTTTTAAATAAATAATGTCTTATAAAAATCCTATTCATAACATAGTATGTATTAACAACTTTGACCCAAAAGCATTTGGGTAGACTATATTCATTAAGAATTATCCTTGTCATTTCATGTAAGCTCTTATTCTTTTTCTCAACTTCATTTTATTATGAATTTCTTAGAGTAGAGAAATTATAGTCATACCCATTCAAATAATAAAATTTTTAAAAATTATAATTTTTAAATTTACCACTATGATCACTACAAATAGAGAAAATTATAAAATCTTTTTTATTTTAAACTTATTTATTATACTTAGTAAAATATTTGAAATGATCATTTTTATGTACCAAGAAATATATCAAATTATATCTACTATAATCATCAATATTCACAAAAAGTACTTTTACTTCCTCCTAGACTTATGATATTAATAGGCCCAAATAAATTCATGCAAATTAGTTGTAATAGTTTAGAGATACTTACTTTGTTTTTGGGTTTGAAGCTACTCATGTGTTTTTTTACTTGGCATGTGCCACAAATTTTATCTTTAACAAATTTGATTTTAGATATTTCTCTTACAAGTTTTTTAGTTCTAATTTATGAAATTAATTTCATACTAATATGTCTTAGTCCAAAGCCATGCATCATCATTCAAGACTGAAAAACAAGTTGTATTATGAAAATAATCAAGATCAATAATATAACCATTATCACTTCTGAAAGCTATCATAGGTTTATTCTTACTTGATATTTCCATGATGCAAGCATGAAATTCAAATTTAACTTTATATCACTTATCATAATATTGGCTAATGCTTATTAAGTTGTGTTTCAAACTATCCACTAAAAGTATATATTCAATCAAGAAATTTGATTTGTTACTAATATTTTCAAAGCTAATGATTTTTCCTTTATTATTGTCTATGATGGTAATATATCCACCATCTTAACTAGTGAGTTTTAAAAAATTTATAGGATTTTTAATCATGTGCCTTGAGCATCTACTATCTGTTAGGATCAAGAGCGGCATTAAGCGGGGGGAGAGGGGGGGGGGGGGGGGGGGTGAATTAGTGCAGTGGAAAACTTTTACGATTTCAAAAGATATGTTTCGATTAAAACTGATTCCGACAAAAATGGTTTCGATTCAATTCGTTTCGAAGAGAATTTAAACTTGAAAGCTTTCATAAAATTAAAGCCGATCTTGTAAGGTATTTACTTGAAAGCATATATAGGTGTAGTAAAAGTACAATAAGGAGGAGAGGTAGTTTGCTATAAAAGTAAATTGCTCAAAGTAAATACAAACCGAGTTTTAGAGTGGTTTGGTCAATGTGACCTACATCCACTTTCGGATTCCTCCTCCAACGAGGTCACCGACATCCACTAAAGGCCTTCCTTTAATAGGTGAAGACCGAACACCTCTTTACAACACTTTCTCCTTTTCCTGGGTTTAGGAGATGAACCCTTACAAGTCTCACTCCTCTTTCTTGGATGGTCACAAGGCTAAGAGATGAAAGAGGTGAACTCTAAGTTTTACAATACTTTTATGACTCAAAGAATTCAAGATTAAGCCAATACTTTCATGCCCTTTTATGCAGAAACGGGTGGAGTTTTTATAGGCCCCAGTGGCTTCAAAATTGGAGCCAAAAGTGTCACATCCCCAGAATCCGGGCGTCGTTACTAGGCGGTACTACCGTCGCTGATTTGACTCTAGGCGATACCACCGCCGAACAAGGGTGGTACCACCACTGGCAGTACTACTGCTAGTGGTACCACTACCCAATCTGGGCAGTACCACAACCTAGAAATCCAGGGGCACTACCTTCCAAACGGTGCCACTGCCATCCATGTTTTGAGGGGCTGAATTGGGTGCTCAATTTAGCCCAATTCAGCCCTGTTAAGTGCCCAATTGGCCTATAATTAAGTTAGTGGAATTATCTCTCAATCCTAACTTAATTTATGCTCTAACTAAGATAATTAAGACATAATTTATAGTACTTCTTGTTCCTGTGCATCAATTGCTCTTTCGACGAACTCTCGGCAATGTTCCAGCAGACTCCCGGCAAGCTCCTAGACTTTACAATGATCTTCTTGGTGAGTTTCGATGAGCTTCTATGGCAAGCTCCTGGGCTTCTCGGTTGGTTCCCGCAGAACTTTCGACGAACGTCCGGACTTCCGTCGAACTCTCGAACTCCCAATGATATCTCGATCTTGACTCCGACACAACACCTGCTTTATGTCTTACTGCCATCGTAGTTAATCCTGCACACTTTTCTCAACATATAGATTAGATCAAACAAATTACAATTGACTTCATCATCAAAATCCGAGATTCAATAATCTCCCCCTTTTTGATGATGATAATCAATTAATGACAGAGTTAACCTTAACTCCCACTATCTATAAGCCATACTTGAGAAAAGATATTCTTGAATTCAATGCCTTTGAATTCAAGAAATAAACCGATAAGATAAGTTAATTAAACTTATCAACATGCACATCATGATTCCTATAATGATCTATCATTCTCAAAATACGATGTCAAGTATTTATCAAAATGATGTCAAGGTATGACATCCATTTTCAAGTATGATATTTCAAATATAAAATATGACAAAGATAGCAATTCATCATTCTATAGTAAGATATCAATTACAAATAACAAGTTAAGCTCTAGATATCTTATCATAATGAAAGAAATTTATCAAGCAAACATTTCAAGTATATATGATGAAATACATTGCATATATTTGTCATCAATTTACCACATTTTGGTATTATTTCTCCCACTTTGTCATCAACAAAAAGGAGAATAATTCAATAATGCAAGTGTGGTAAAAATTCATGCCACATTTCAATTTGTATTTGATGATACCAATTATATTTCAAGCATTCATGACATGGTATCATTCAAAAGTTCTCACATTAAAAGTTATAAACATTTAAAGAGATAGCTTCCATCAACTTTTCCCCTTTTTTTTTTCAAACCTTTGCATGAAGAAGGAAAGTAAGGAGGAAATCTATTAAGAACTAACTTTGTGAAATGATTTGAATCAAGTAAAAAATGATAAAAGAGTTTAATTAAATCATGCTTCAATTTTCATAAGGATCAAGATATTCATGTGAAATCAACTCCTCACTCTTGTAAGTCTTCATCTCATAAAAAAAACATATGAATTCTTCCTTCATTAAGAAAGAATTCATGTGAAAGAATCATCATATGAAAGATAAAAGAAATTCTATGAATAAACCTTCATAATGAGAGGAGCATCACATCAAATCCATTTCTCATTAAAAATTCATAAGAGATAAATCCATGAGAGATGCATTCGTCAATGAAATCCATGAAGTGATTGAGTGCATAAAAAAAAATCATTAAGTGATGGAGCAAGGGTTTGAAGTAAACTTGATACTAAGGAAGATAAAAATGAAATAAGTTCATGAAAGCTCCATTTATGAAATATAAAAAGATAGTCCAGAAAAGATATACATCAAATTCATGCATTTGGACAAATTAACATTCCTAACTTTGCAAATGATCATCAAATAATGCGTCAGGTAATAAATATCAAAAGTTGAATATATCAAGGAATTTATTCATTTAAAAGATTTATCAAGTCTAATTCTTAGAGTGATACATTCATCAAAGTAAGCACAAAATTTCACCATCAGAGTAGGCAACATAAGATTAGAACATAAAAGAGAATATAACAAAATTTTACATCAAAGTAAGTAGCATTTTAAGATTACAAACAGTAAGGTAATCAACATAAGATTACAACATAAAAGTAAGCATAATACAATAGAGAGATTTCATCCCCTGCTTATTCTGGTGGTGGTAAGTTAAAATGTCTAAACAAGGTATTAAACTGTCGGTGAATCTACTATAACTTAGTTAAGATTTGATCTTGGTGTTGTTTAAGTCGATCTTGTCATTGTTCAAAACCATCCATCCAAGTCCCTATGTCATCGATATATGAGAGAGGTGCTTGCTCTACTAGAGGTGAGTCATTCAAGGGACCAGTTAGAGGAGATTTATTACTCCTAAAAATTGGTGTTTCAGGTTTTAGTTCAAGTTGGTGGGGATCAGTCCTTCAAGGTAGTCTAGTCCATATTTCATTTCTAAATATACATCTCATCCATTGAAGTAGATTTCTATTTATGATACTAAATCTATCTAGTTTGATAACTTCTTCTTCGGGTGGAATAGCAATATCATAGGCATGGAGTAGTCTTGTGATTAAGCCACCATATGGAAGCATCATATCCCTTTTTGATAGTTCAATCATGTTATGTTAGATTAGGTAACCAAAATAATTGTTATGTCCCTTCATAATCCAATATATTGTACCTAATTCCATTTGGTTTACTTCATCATGATGATATTGCTTTGGGAGAATAATACTTATTAGGATGTGATAAAGTATTTTGATACTTAAAAGTAGTAAATGTTCGCAGCTTTTTGGAAGAATCGTTAAGTTAGGATTGTCAAAAATTGTTCCTAAGGCATCAACGTAAGTAGTCCTAACTGTTTCATCATCCCATTGTCCTTTAAAATAACACCCTCTATTTTTTACCGAAATTCCTATGATATTGCAAATGATTCTATCCGCAATAGGTATATGATGTCCTAATAGATAGGTAGATACCCTTTCATCTTCATCTACATGTAAATTGTTGTAAAATAGCCTAATAAGTCTTGGGTAGATAGGTTTAACCATTTGAAGAATTGAGAGAATGTCTAGATTTGCAAACCATTGAATTACTTTCAAATCATTTAATTTATCTAAATCAACATATTTACCCTTATGAACATGTCTAGACTCTCTGGATGAAAATTTTAGAGCATGTTGATTCGAATAAAAAAGTAGGGAGTTATATTTTTCATCTAATCTCCTATTCCCTTTATCCCTAGAGGATCTTCTAGAAGCCATGAGACTAAACACATAAATGATGAAAGAACTACACATAAGAGGCAAGATCTATCAATAAATTGAGAGAAGAGGTTTCAGAATTACCCTTGCAGTAATCTTCTTGAAAGGTTGAGATTGATCCTTGGATTTGAAGAAGGGGAGGGTTCCCTTGAGTTTCTAGAGGAGGATCAAGGAGAATGAGGGGTGGAGAGGAGTTTAGAGGTGTGAGCAAGGGATGTAGGAGGGCTTGGGGTTAGTTCTACCGCCGGCCCTAAGTTGGTGTTTAAAAGGGGCAGGTCGCGGGCGGTGGCACCGCTAGCTGGGCGGTGCTGTCGCCTACCACCCGTGACCACTACGGTGCTACCGCCAGCTAGGCGGTACCATCGCCTATAGGTAGTGAGCACTGCTCACATTGTTGTGTGGTGCTATCATGGGGTGATTCTAACTTGCAAAAATTTTTATTAAAGCACACAACCTTATTTACTCATCATAAGTTTATCATGTAAAGATTCATATCATATAAAGATAAGAAGATTCGTATTGAAGATTGTACATATATGATTTATCATATAAAATGCATACCATACTCAAACATTATATAGAACTCGTAAAAAAAATACATACCATAAGTTCATCATATAAAATTTATACGCAAGCATCGTAAAAACTCATATAGAAAAATGCATATGGTCATTGCGCACACTATAAGATCATGATTCAAGTGAGTGATCAAGAAAGTCTGAAAACTAAAATTAACAAATTCATAAAGATTCATTTTTCATATTAAATCCATCCCTACCATTGGCTTTGGGTTATGTTTTGTGCTATGGTCATCATTTTTACATTGGAGTTAGTAGTAACAGCTGAAGTGAGACTACTACTGTCAAGTTGTCGACTTGAGCACTGAAATATTTCCCTGTTCCTTTACGAATGAGTCATGTAAACCATCCACTTGCCCAGTTTCATTTATCCCAGATTCATCTTCTGTTGCCCAGATATGTCGAGTCTCTTTAAAGGTTCTCTTCCAAAAGATGGAGTGCAAAATGGCAGACTCTTCAGAGCATAAGCATCATCTTAGTATTAAACTTAATTTGCTACAGATTGCTGCCCAGAGGACATGATATGTTCAGTCAGAGAGGTGTGATGGGCTTAATTAATCTAAAAATTCGAAAACTGTGAGAAAGGAATTCGTGTATAAGAATTCTCATGTTTCAGATATTGAGAGATCATGATCGAGTGTTTATCACTTAAGATTTCAAATAATGATTGCATCATCAAGTTATCAAACATGATCTTATTTTAATTCTAGTGATCTTCTCTTTGTGTTTTCTATTTTTGGCTAGAGAGCTTTATGAGTTATTTTGGATCTAAGCATCCACTATCAATGTACCTTCTCTTGCTCCTAACTTGTGATGGTAAATATTTTTACAAAAAAGGATGATTTTTAGGTACCCATTTGACCTTGGGTGCCTCAAAAATCGATCTACATTGCTTATCATATTGCATTGAATTATTTGAGGTTGTTTTAGGAACCCAAATCAATTTATGTGGACTACATTTCTTAAATGGACAATGATAAGCTACATGCCCAAATTTGCAACAAAAGTTGCATTTCTTTCGGGATGAAATATACAAAGTAGGGCCTTTAACAAAGGTGGTTAGATTATGGTGAGAGCTACTCACAAATCCAATTCCGCCTTTTCTATGAACATGACCCTTGTTGGCAATGATCATGTTCAAGGATTTGCTACAAACCTCAAACTTTTCTAAGGTTTTCTTAAATAATAAGTTTTCTTTTTGAAGTAATTCTAGTTCATCACATTTCGTATATGAAGCTAGACTATCATTGTGCTCAACTTTTAATCTATCAAAATTGTTAATAAGAGAAGCATGTTCCTTTTTTAAAAAGTTATATTTTTTACTCAAGATTCTACATTCATCAAACAATTCATAAAAAGTACTTGAAATCTCATCGAAAGTTAAATTTGTGTCTAATGAACTTGTTACCTCATTTCCAATAGCCATTAGCATATAGTGAGCAACTTGCTCGGTGTTGGTTGGCTCCTCTTCTTCGGAATCACTTGAGTTGTCCTATGTAGCTTTGGGAGATTTTTTCTTTGGTTGCCTCCTCTTTGCTTGGGGACATTCACTCTTGAAGTATCTTGGCTTCTTGCATTCATAATATATCACTTGTTCTTTCTTAGGTTCAAATTTATTTTTAGTATCATTTTTAAATTTATTTCCTTTTATGAATCTTCTGAACTTTCTTGTTATGAGTGTCAAATCATCATCAAAGTCCTCATCATTTGAGTTTTCTTTCAAGTGGTCTTCTTATGTTCTCAATGTCATATCATTCCTGTTTTTTGAAAGGGTGTCCTTAAGCTTTTCATGAGCTTTACATGTTATTTCATAGGTCATTAGTGACCTAATTAGTTCCTTAAGAGAAAAATTATTTAGATCTTTGGCCTCTTGAATGGCCATAACTTTAGAGTCCTAACTCTTTGGAAGATCTTAAAATTTTAATAACAAGCTCAAAATCTAAGAAACTTTTACAAAGTCCCTTTAGACTATTGACGACATCCGTAAATCGGGTGTACATGTCTCCAATGGTCTCACTCGGTTTCATTCGAAACAACTCATAAGAATGCACTAAAAGCTTAAATTTTGACTGCTTCACTCTACTAGTGCCTTCATGAGTCACTTTGAGTGTATGCCAAATGTCAAAAGCCGTTTCACAAATAGATACTCGATTAAACTCGTTTTTATCTAATGCACAAAATAAGGCATTCATAGGCTTTGCATTTAAAGCGAAAGTTTTCTTCTCTAACTCATTCCAATCGTTCATTGGAAGAGAAGACTTTTAAAAGTCATTTTCTATAATATTTCATAGTTCAAAATCCATTGAAATTAGGAAGATCCTTATTCTAGTCTTCCAATATGTGTAATCCGTCCCATTCAACATGGGCGGACGTGTAATTGAATGGCCTTCTAGGTTGTCGGCAAATGCCATCTCTCTTGGGTTTAAAACCAAATGAGAGTAAACCTTGCTCTGATACCAATTGTTAAGATCAAGAGCGGCACTAAGAGGGGGGGGGTGAATTAGTGTAGTGGAAAACTTTCACGATTTAAAAAGACTTGTTTCAATTAAAACTGATTCCGACAAAAATGGTTTCGATTCAATCCGTTTCGGAGAGAATTTAAACTTGAAAGCTTTCGTAAAATTAAAGCTGATCTCGTAATGTGTTTATTTGAAAATGTATGTAGGTGTAGTAAAAGCACTATAAGGAGGAGAGGTAGTTGCTATAAAAGTAAATTGCTCAAAGTAAATGCAAACCGAGTTTAAGAGTGGTTCAGTCAATGTGACCTACATCCACTTTCAGATTCCTCCTTCGACGAGGTCACCGACGTCTACTAAAGACCTTCCTTCAATAGGTGAAGACCGAACACCTCTTTACAACACTTTCTCCTTTTCCCAGGTTTAGGAGATAAACCCTTACAAGTCTCACTCCTCTTTCTTAGATGGTCACAAGGCTAAGAGATGAAAGATGAGAACTCTAACTTTTACAACAATTTTATGACTTAAGAATTCAAGATTAAGCCAATACTTTAGTGCCCTTTCATGCAGAAAATGGTGGGATTTTTATAGGCCCTAATGACTTCAAAATTAGAGCCAAAATGTATCACATCCCCGAAATCCGAGGTACTAGCGGTACCACCACCATTACTAGGCAGTACTACCATCGCTGATTTAAATCTGGGTGGTACCACCGTCGAATAGGGACGGTACTACCGTCGCTGATTTGACTCTAGGCGATACCATCGCCGAACAGGGGCGGTACCACTATTGGCAGCACTGCTGCCGGTGGTACCACCACCCAGAAATCCAGGGGCATTGCCTTCCAAGCGGTGCCACCGCTGACCATATTTTCAGGGGTTGAATTTGGTGCTCAATTCGGGCCAATTAAGTCATATTAAGGGCCCAATTGGCCTATAATTAAGTTAATGGGATTACCTCTTAATCCTAACTTAGTTTATGTACTAACTATGATAATTAAGACATTATTTACAGTGCTTCTTATTCCGGTGCATCAATTGCTCTTCCGGCGAGCTTCCGATATACTTCCGGCGAACATCCGATGAACTCTCAGCAATGTTCCGGTGGAGTCCCGACAAGCTCCTAGACTTTACGATGATCTTCTTGGCGAGTTCCGATGAGCTTCTATGGCAAGCTCCTAGACTTCTCGGTTGGTTCCCGCAGAACTTCCGATGAATGTCCAGACTTCTGTCGAACTCTCGAACTCCCAATGAGATCTTGATCCTGACTCCGGCACAACACCTGCTTTATGTCTTACTGCCATCGTAGTTAATCCTGTACCCTTTTCTCAATATATAGATTAAATCAAAAAAATTATAATTGACTTCATATCAAAATCCGAGATTCAACACTATCAAGATATAATCTTTTGCCCATAACTCTTGATTAGAGACAAACCTATAATGAAGAAGGGTTCATTTTAGGTACCCATTTAATTTTGGATCTTTCTTAGATCTACTTTTCTTACATTTTAGTTTTATTTCACTTATGGTTCCTTTAGGAATCCAAACTAATTTAAGATAACTATATTTTTTTAAGGGAGCATGTGTAAGTATGATGAGCAAACTTTTCACAAAAAATGTATTTATCCTTATAAAGAATATGTAGTGTAGGTCCTTTTACAAATTTGATTGGCTTTTGATATGTGCTACTACATGTGAAGCTAATGTCTTCTTTCTAAATATATAACCTTGTTTAGTAAGAATAATATCAAGTGATTTATTTTTAATTTTAAATGTTTTTAATATTTATCACAGAAATTTATTTTTCTTTTTAAAAGTTTCTATTATATCATTACTAGCAATTAATTTTTCTAAGTAATGTTTTAGTTTCTTATTCATAGCAATTAAGTTTTTTTTAAGTATATAATTTTAAAATAACTCTTATTTAAGTTTTGATTTTAAATTTTCACATTTAATGCAAAGAGTATAAGATATTGACATATAATTATTATACTTATTTTTTAATGCATCAAATCATTAACGAATGAGACATGATCCCCTTTTAGCAAACTATATTTTTTACCAATATTTTTAAATTCAACATATAAATCATAAAATAATTTAAGTAATTCATCACATGATAAATAAGTTTTGGGAGAGTCAAATACCTTATCATTAAAAGTGATTAAAGCATAATTTGTCACTTCTTCTTCATTGATTTACTCTTCTACTTTTAAGTCACTTGATATATCCTATATTGCTTTCAGTGCTTTCTTCTTCTTTTGGGTTGACGACTTATTTTTTTTATTATGGATATATTTTTGAAATGTCCTATCCTTTTGCACTCATAGTATATGATGTATCTTTTTTTGGTTCACTTTTATTCTTACCTTCTCTTCTTGCTAGGTTTGTCTTGTTTCTACTCATGAACTTTTTGAATCATTTTATAAGAAGTGTAATTTTATCATCATAATTACTTAAGCTTTCACTTAGTAATCTTCTTTGAATTTGAGAGTAATATCCTTCCTTTTCTTTGGAAGATTTTCCTCTTCTTCATAATATGCTTTTCAAATCATTTCATAGGTCATTAGATCCTAAGAGTTCTTCAAGAGGATAGTTGTTCAAGTTTTTAGCTTCTTAGATTGTCGTTATCTTTAGATCCTATTTTTTAGGAAAAGATCACAAAATCTTACTCACTAATTCAGAATTAGTACAGTTTTTATGAAAAACTTTTAATCCATTGATAACATCCATAAAACAAGTGTATATATCACCTATAGATTTACTTTATTTTATTTTAAATAATTCATAACTATGAACCGAAAGATTAATTTTGGATTCCTTTACTCTATTTGTGCTTTCATGAGTGACTTTAAGTGTATCATATATCATATGTAGTGTTATAAATAAAAACTCAATTGGACTCATTTTTATCTAAAGCATAAAATAAAGCAAAGAAAATATTTTTTTTCAAAATAATTCCATTCATTCATCAGTTTAGAAGATTTTTGAAAACCAAACTCAACAGCATTCCATAAATAAAAAATCATAAGGGGGGAGGAGGGGTTGTGGGTAAATTAGCATAATAGTAATTTTAATTAATTTTAAAACTTGATTGATAAATCAATACATTTCGAAAAATCAATTGTCCAAGTTAACATTGCAAGTAAAAAGAATAAAACTAAGTCACAAGTTAAGGGCAAGTAAAAAGAGACATCCTAACTCTCTTCTAATAAAATCAAATTGTTCTTCACTTAAAGGCTTTGTAAAAATATTGACTAATTGATATTTTGTATCAATAAACTCTAGGATTACATCATGATTAGTGATATGATCTAGTATAAAGTGATGTCTAATGTCAATATGTTTTGTTTTAGAGTGTTGAGTGAGATTCTTTGTTAAACATATTGCATTTGTGTTATCACATTTTATGGGGATATTTTTAAGATGAATCTTATAATCCTCTAAAGTGTTTTTCATCCACACAACTTGTGCACAGCATGCACTAGCTACAATGTACTCAGCTTCGGTTGTAGATAGTGCAACCGAGTTTTGTTTCTTGGATGACTAAGAAACAAGTGCGTGTCTTAAAATTGACATGTTCCTGAAGTGCGTTTTCTATCTAATCTATATCCAGCAAAATCCGCATCAGCATAAGCAATTAGCTCAAAGTTTTCAGATTTTGGATACTATAATTCTAGATTTATGGTTCCTTTAAGATATCTAAGTATTCTCTTAACTACTTTAAGATGAGATATCTTATGATTAGATTAAAACCTAGCACAAAGTCCTACACTAAACATGATATCTGGTCTAGTTACGGTGAGGTAAAGTAAACTTCCTATCATACCCCTATAAGATTTTTGATTAAAGCTTTCTCCACTTTCATCAATTTCTAACTTAGTGGAGGTGCTCATAGGAGTGTTGATAGCCTTTGAGCTATCCATATTAAACCCTTTTAGCAAATCTAGGGCATATTTTGTTTGACTAAGAAATATACCATTACTTAGTTGTTTCATTTGTAAGCCCAAAAAGAAAGTTAATTCCCCCATCAAACTCATTTCAAATTCAAGACCCATACTTTTAACAAATGACTCACATAGAGATTCATTCGTAGAACCGAAAATGATATCATTAACATAAATTTAAAAAATAAGAAAATTATTTTCAAAATTTTTGATAAACAATATAGTATTGACCTTGCCTTTAAAGAAATTATTTTCAATAAGAAATGAACTAAGTCTCTCATACCAAGCCCTTGGGGCTTATTTTAAACCATAGAGAGCTTTAGTCAATTTAAACACATGATTAGGGAAACTATCATTCTCAAATCTGGGAGGTTGTTCAACATAAACTTCTTCGGAAATAAAGCCATTGAGAAAAGTACTTTTAACATCAATTTGAAACAACTTAAAATTATTACTACTAGCATAGGCAAGGAGCATCCTTATGGCTTTTAATCGAGCCATAGGAGTGAAGGTTTCTTCGTAATCGATACCTTCTTCTTGGTTGGAACTTTTGGCCACTAATCTAGCCTTATTTCTAACTATGATACCAGATTCATCTTGCTTGTTTCTAAAGACCCATTTAGTACCAATAACTAAATGGTCATTTGGCCTAGGAACAAGCTTCTATACTTCATTTCTCTTAAATTGATTTAACTCATTTTGCATTACAATGATCCATGAATCATCTTTCATTGCCTCGTCAATGCATTTAGGTTCAATTTGGGAGAGAAAAGCGATGTTGGCATAAAAATTTTTAAGAAAAGAACGTGTTTGAACTCCTTTCGATGTGTCTCCTATGATTAGCTTCTTAGGATGAGCATCTACATACTTCCAATCCTTAGGTAAGGATGTTTCAGAAGTAGATGCATCCAAGTTGCTAGATGGAGAAAGGGTTTCATTTAAATTCAAAGCATCAAAATTAATATCATCATCAAAATTATTTTTCTTAATTTCGGAAACCTCATTAAAAACAACATGATTGGATTCTTCTATAATCAAAGTTCTTTTATTAAAGATACGAAATGCTTTAGAAATAGAAGAATAGCCAAGAAAAATTTCTTCATCAGAATTAGCATCAAATTTTTCTAAGGCATCTTTTTCATTCAAGATAAAACACTTACACCCAAAAACATTAAAATATGAAACATTGGGTTTTTGTTGTTCCACGACTCATAAAGAGTTTTGGTGAGTAAGGGTCTTACTAGAACTCTATTCATGACATAGCATGCCGTATTTATGGCTTCGACCCAAAAATATTTGGGTAGGCTATGTTCATTCAACATGGTTCTTGTCATTTCTTGTAAATTTCTATTCTTTCTTTCTACTACATTTTGTTGAGGATTTCTTAGAGTAGAGAAGTTATGGTTATATCCATTAGATTCATAAAATTCTTGGAAATCACGGTTTAGAAATTCACCACCGTGATCACTTCCAATTGACGAATTCATAAAACCCTTTTCATTTTGAACAAGTTTACAAAACTTAGAGAAATACCTAAAGCATTCACTTTTGGGTGCCAAAAAATAATTCTATGTATATCTACTATAATCATCCATGATGAAAAATGCGCATTTGCTACCTCCTAGGCTTGATGTAGCAATTGGTCCGAACAAGTTTATATGGATTAATTGCAAAGGTCTAGGGGTGCTTATTTGGTTCTTAAGTTTGAAGTTACCTTTTATTTGTTTTCCTAATTGACAAGCATCACACACATTATCTTTGATGAACTTGATATGAGGAATTCCTCTTACAAGTTCTTTAGATAAAATTTGGATGATTAGTTTTATGCTAGCTTGACCTAATCTCCTATGCCAAAGCCAAGCATCGTCATTCAAAATCGAAAAATATATTTCATTGCAAAGATCATTAATGTCAATGGTGTATACGTTATTTTATTTTAATGCAATCATAGATATATTTTTGTGTGGTTTTTCAATAATGCAAGCATTAGATTCAAATTTAATAATATATCTTTTATCACACAATTGACTTATGCTCTTACAAGACAACACATACATGCAGCAACTTCTATTGATTTTTATCAAACCTTTGCTGCCATCTACCATAGATCTAAAACTTTCATCTATAGCCCTAAAACTTCACCAAACCACACCCTCAAACTGCACCCAAAACAGCCACAAAACAAGCATAAATTACAGCCTATATCCACTGATCCACCAACTATTTCGACCATCATTTCTCTCAACCTATACATGCCTCTAACCCGACAACAAAAGAGAGATTTTAACATCACATATTTGGAGGCATATACTATGGCATCTAAGGATGCAATCAATGCTAAACTCGAAGCCTTCGAGGTGCGAATGGAGAATAAGATTCAGACGCTCTTTACCGAACTTAGATTGAGCCGACCACTAAGCCCGAAGAAATCACATCAAGGAGCGAGCTCTGCCCAATCGCACCAAGCCCGAAGAGATGACTTTCGAGAGAGGGGAGGCTCTATGACTGACCCCAACTATCCATGTATAAGAGTGGACTTCCCTAGATGGGAAGAAGGAGACCCGATTGGTTGGATCTCATGCGCGGAGCGATATTTTTGGTACCACAAAATTACAGACGTGTTATGGTAGAAATTACAACTATACATTTTGAAGGGGATGCCATACAGTGGTTTGAATGGTTAGAACACACTCATGAAGTCCTCTAATGGCAACAATTCAAAGAAGGACTGTTGATCCGCTTCGGACCAACCAATTACGAGAACACTGACAGACAACTAGCAAAGATTCGACAAACCTCCACCATTCAGGAATACCAAACCAGGTTTAAAAGGTTATCTAATTAAACTCATGATTGGTCTAAAAAATTACTATTGGGGATCTTCATTGAGGGCTTGAAGTCGGAGATCCGGGGAGAAGTTAAAGCACGACAATCGTACACGCTTATGGCAGCCATCTCTTTCGCACGATTTCAAGAGGAGCGATTGAACTATGAAGACCGGAGGACTAGCGTCGCTCCTCGACCAGCAATTCTAAAGTCCTTAGTTCCCCCTACTATCAACCGAGTCCCTGCACCAAAAAGGTTGACAAGAGAAGAGCTTCAGGAGCAATATACGAAGGGGTAATGTTGGCACTACGATGAGTCGTGGAGCCATGAGCATTGTTGTAGTAAAGGGAGACTTCTTATGATTGAACCAGTAGAAGAAGAGGTCATTGAACATCCAAAAGAGAGCCTTGAACATGAAGAAGAAGATGTGGAAGAAGAGCCACAACCGACCGATGTTACAGTACACGCACTAGCTGGCTACTCAAACCCACAAACGATGAAAGTTGGAGGCCTTCTCAAACAACAACCGATCACTGTTCTCATTGACATAGGCTGCACTAATAACTTTCTAAATAGTAAAGTTGTAGCTTGGATGATACTCTACATCGAAGGTTGCAGAAAGTCTGATATAAAGGTCGCCGACGGCAGAACCCTAAAGTGCGACCAAAGATGCCTGCGAGTGAAACTGTTACTGTAGGACCAAGAGATAATTGCATATTTCTTTCTCCTCCCTCTTGATGATCATGAGGCCATGCTCAGAATTAAATGGTTGATGACATTTGGTGATGTTTCTTGGTTGATGACATTTGGTGATGTTTCTTGAAATTTTATGAAACTAATTATGAAATTTTATAGTAAGGAGAAATAGGTGATATTGCATGGGAAACGTGGGGGCGACGTAACGACAATTTACACACAACAAATGGAGAAGGTTTTGCATAAAGCATGCAGCAGATTTTTGGTATAACTTGAGCAGCAAAGTAAGGGAGAGCCAATAGAATTTGAAGATCCAAATCTACTTCATTTGCTTGCTGAATTTTCAGATATATTTGATGAACCGCGCAACCTATCTCTTACCCGTCGGCATGATCATTGTATAATGATTCTCCCAGGAAAATCTCCAGCAAATACTCAGCTATATCAGTATTCACATCTCCAAAAGGATGAAATAGACTGGATTGTAAAAGAGATGCTCAAAACATGAGTTATTCGGCCAAGTTACAGCCCCTACTCTTCATCGGTGCTCCTCGTATGAAAGAAGGATGGAACATGGCGATTGTGTGTTGATTACCAAACTCTTAACGGTATAACCATCAAGGACAAATACCCTATTCTAATATTAGATGAATTGCTAGATGAAAGAGAGCACAAATATTCACAAAGCTAGATCTTTGATTCAGGTATCATCAAATACGAGTGTGTGAAGAAGACATACCGAAAACCACCTTTTGAACAAACAACGACCACTAAGAATTTTTACTTTCTTCAATAGAAGGTGGAATATCTTAGGCATATCAAATCAGAGGAAGGTATGGTAGTGGACCTCTCCAAAATTGGAGCAATGCAGAACTGGCAGACCTCAAGGAACTTAAAATTGCTACGTGGCTTTCTCGGTTTAGTAGGCTACTACCACAAGTTCATAAAAAATGATGGAAAGATCAATGCACCACTTACTTCCATGCTAAAAAAAGATACATTCCAATGGTTGGAGAAAGCCACCACCGCCTTCAATAAACTTAAAGCCACAATGACGACAATGCCCGTACTAACGCTACTCGACTTCGGCAAGACTTTCGTTATTGAAGCCTCCGGAGTCGGAATTGGTGTTATACTAATGCAAGATGGCTGCCGCCTCACTTATACCAGTAAGAAATTATCTCCTTCGTATCTCAAAATGACTACTTATGACAAGCAGATGCTCGCGATTGTGCATGCGGTGGCCAAATGGAGATCGTACTTGATCGGACGATGCTTTCAAATCAAGACTGACCATAAAAGCCTAAAATACTTTTTAGAGCAGAAGATATCTTCCCCCCGAGTAGCAAAAATAGATAACAAAGCTTCTTAGATATGATTATAAAATAACTGACAAAAAGGTGAAAGAGACTGTTGTTGTAGATGCGCTTTCGCGGCTACCCGAGCAAGCTGAATTTTCAATCGTTTCACTTCTGACCAGCAACTTCCTTGTGGATATTAAGATGGAATGAATGGAAGATCTAGAGACCAGTAAGATCATAAAAAAATTAGAGGAAGCACTAAGCTCCATGGCTCTTACAGTTGGGACTCAAAAGAATTACGCTATAAAGGACGCATTGTGCTTGTGCCAAATTATACTTGCATCTTCATGAGCAGATTTTAGACAGAGTTATTCCAGATACAGGGCACTAAATTGAAAAGGAGTTCAGCGTATCACCCACAAATTGACGACTAGACGAAAGTGGTGAACAGGTGCTTGGAGACAGATCAAAGCCATCCACCAAATATGACTACCCAAGGAGAACTCCAGACCTAGTCGAGTGCCATGATTGATTGATGGATTGTGACCCGACGACGACAACCCACTACTGAAGCGCTAATGCTGTGGGCGAACTTACCAATAGAAGGTGTCACTAGGGAGAACTATAATGACTTGAAGATCAAATTCCCAGAGTTCATAGAATCTCAGCCTCGAGGACAAGTTTGATTTGAAGAGAGCGGGTCTATTAGGACTCTAGCTAGGAGAGTCCTAATAGAGAAGGGTATGTTAGGATCAAGAGCACTAAGGGGGGGGGGGTGAATTAGTGCAGCGGAAATCTTTCAACGATAAAAAACTGCATTCGAACGATAAAAATGATTTCGGTGTGAAAGCCGATTCTAAGATTACTTTAACTTAAGATCAAGCGAGATGACGTTAAAATCAATCTATGAAGGCAGTTTGCAGTTATGATAAAAACTAGAATATAAGCGCAAACTGAAATACGACGTTCGAACGAAGAAGCTTATTTACGTCTAAATGCTGATTCGTAAATCACTTGATTAGGCAAGATACATTTTAAGTAAGGATATAAAGGCAGTTTGCAGTTATGATAGAAATCAAAACGTAAACGCAAACTGAAATATAATGATCGTACGAAAAAATAGATTTACGTTTAAACGCTGATTCGGAAAGTGAAAAGCTTGAAACCCGATCGTATATGCGTAGAAAGCAGTAAGCTTTAGAGGAGGTTTGCAGTAAAGATAATATGCTCAAAGTAAATGCAAACCGAGATTTAGAGTGGTTCGGTCAATCTTGACCTACTCCACTTTTGGCTTCCTCCACCGACGAGGTCACCGACGTCAACTAGAGGCCTTCCTTCAATAGGCGAAGGCCAACCACCCTTTTACAGTTTCACTCCTTTTGACGGGCTTAGGAGACAACCCTTACAGAATTTTCTCTCCTCTCTTTACAGCTCAGAACGTGGAAGAAAAGAGGGAGAAAACTTTTGGCCTTTACAACAATTTTGAGCTCTAAGAATAATAGAAAAAAGATCAATATTTCGGTGTATGTTCTGTGCTTTCAGTGCTGAATGGGTGGGGTATTTATAGGCCCCAACCCAGTTCAAATTTGGAGCTCAAAACTGTCAATTCCCGAAATTTCGAGATCAGGCGGTTGCACCTCCTGACTGGAGCGGTTGTACCGCTTGGCAGAGCTCGAAGACTGAGTCTCTGGGCGGTGCTACCTCCTGTCAGGGGCGGTTGCACCTCCTGACAGAGCTTGAAGACCGAGCTCAGGTGGTTGCACCTCCTGACTGAGGCGGTTGCACCGCCTGGCAGAGCTCGAAGACTGAGCTCAGGCGGTGCCACCTCCTGTCAAGGGAGGCTGCACCGCCCAGTCTCGCTCGGAGACTGAGCCCCAGGCGGTGCCACCGCCTTGTCACGGACAAACTTTGAAACAGGGTGTTTGATGTAATGCTTATATATGTCCGTGTCTTTTGGCATGTTCATGCCTTGTACAAAATGTAGAGGGGCGGCCGAAGGCTTAATAGTCCCACTTTAGTTGGGTTGGTGGCTCTTTAGGCTTGTAAATAAAGGTTGTGTCATGTGGACACGCGTGAGAGCTTTTCGGTCTGTAATGGACCATTTTACCCTTTGTTGTGCCACTGTTCAGAGCTTGTAAAGTCTGTTTGTAATTTGCATTGTCTATGAAGTGTTTTTCGAACATGTTTGCTTGTGGATCCCGATTGAGGCGTTCTCTTTAACCCGTTCTCTCTTTTGTTGGTCCTAAGGGACAATGGGAGGTTTCGGGGAGGCTGACCTTTGCGGACGGACGCGCAAGGGTGCCGCATGACTTAGGCAAAACCAGCTAAGTCCGTGTCATATGGTATCAGAGAGGGACAAGCACTCATAGAAACACTTAGCATGCAAATGTGGGGGACCTAGCGGGGCTGCGTTGAGGGCAATCAGCACATGCGCGACCGTTTGGGGGAAAACGGGCATGGAGATGTAGGGAAAAGAGTTGCTCAGAGGAGCGGGCATCTGAGATTGGCATTCAGAGGAATGGCCAACCCTTCGCGCAAGAGGCACCACGAGAATAGGCAAGCTTGGAAGAATGCGGAGCGCACAAAGGTTGGGATGGCTGAGTTTGAGCTACGGCTCAACGTTGACAACTATACTTGATGGTGCTTTAGGCAAGCGAGGCGCTTGGCAAGAATGAGACCATGCAAGGTGGAATGAGTTGCTCAACGACCGAAAGAGTTGTGCAAAGCTCACAGAGGTGAGGGGAATTGCAAACTCAAAGAATTCGGTACTCATGCATGGGCTTGTATGCGAACGATGGAGTGTTCGCGGCCATCCCAAGGCGGTCGAGACTTAGCACCATGGAGCATTGAAACTTTCTCTTCGGCATGTGAAGGATACGTCCGTAGGAGGCTGAAGTGTGCAACGAGTTCAGCATGTTGCTAGGCCTTGAGGGGTGCAGTGGGGGTTGTATTGACGGGGAGTCGCAATCTAGTAAGTGCGTTTGCAGGAGGCAGAACAATGCACAGTTTATTCAGCAGATCGGAGTAGTCCAAGGGGATGGTGGTCTCCGAAACGAAGAGAGATGTTGCTCCAATGGGACAGTTATCCAGGAGGGATAAGTCCCGGCTCTCCAGAGGGAGAATCATGTGAGACGGACTTCACATGTTGAGGAGGAGTACCACAATAAAGAACAACTCCACGAAGCTCGATGGACTGAGCAAGCGGCGAGGAGTCGTCGCATGATCTCGCTTGAGAGAATGCATTGGTGGATGCATTGCGAGATCAAGTGGGGGAGCATCACAAATGAAGGCACACTTGGAGTCGATGTGGAGATCGGACTCAAGGGAGGGCTGACCCGTGGAATGGTGGGCACGAGGGCCACCATCGACTCAATGCGAAAACGAGGAGCGGAGCAACTTGGGTGTAACTTGACGAAGTACCCAAGCCGCATGAAGGGAGCCAGCAGAGAAGTTGGAACATGGAGCAGAGGCACAGTGCTTTCCTTAGACAGAGGTCAAGGACATGAACTCTTGCAGAGGCAAGAGCAGGATCATGTTGTTCCATGGGTCCTTCATTCTGACGGAGCGGACTCATCTTGCATGGTGCCAAAGACGAAGGGAGCTTCGGGGCACATGCACCTTATCTCGAAGGAGCATTTGAGGGAGGAACTAAGGCGACTCAATTTGCGGAGGCGAAGTTGGGTTCAGAAGGCCTTAGCACGGGGCAAGAGGACGCAGAGGCGGGTGCTCTTGAAGAATATGCCACAGTGTTGCCATTCAAGTTGCCGTGAAGGAAGCGGTGCGCAGCGGAGATTGTGCTCGTAGGGGCAGAGGCCCAGGATCTAGACAATGGTGCACCAATTGCAGCGAAGTCGGGGGACTTTGGGAGTTACTAGGCGACGGACTGTCCTAGAGCGGTGCTTCATCTAGGTGTGACCCAGGAGTGGGTGGATGAAGGTCGATTGCCAAAGGAGCGAACAAAATCGAAGGTGGAAGAGACCCTGCGATGTATTGGCAAAGGCCACACATGGAGGGTTCATAATTCGAGTTTATTCCACAAGGATCAGAATGTAATGGAGATGTCACCAGGAGGTGACATGGTGTAGCGGATCATGGTGGAACAGTTCGTGGCAATGCGATACACACGACAGACCCGTGAGGGACTAGATCATATGGAGGTATGATCGGGAGCTACTGGGAGCTCCGCTTTGGTGAACAACACGACGGCAAGAAGGGCTATGGATTCAAGGAGTGAAGGCCATGGTACCGCAGAGTCGGGTCTTCCGGGCGTGCACCGAATTTTGCATCGGATGAAAACCTTGGTCATCAGCATATGGGGGCTAGGTTCCACCAAGGGAAAAGTTTGAATGCAAGTACCAGTGAGTTCCATGGGAGGGACTTGATCATGCAGAGGTATGATCGAAGCAGCTGGAGAGTTGGACTGCTCCAGAGCTCATATTCGCTTAAGGGAGCCCGGCAAGTCAGAGGACAAGGCCGAGTAAGTGAACGTTGCTACCAAGGAAGCTGAGGAGAACAGAATCGGTGCAAACCCTACAATGCGATGGCAGAGGCCATGCATGGGAGTGCAGTCTGTCTTTCCATCGACCAGAAGGAGCTGCTTGGAGAACACGGAGGTGTTGAAGCAGGGGGTCGAAAGGGGCGAGGAAGCGGCGACGAGTCCAGAGGGACTTAGCTACCCAATAGCAAGTATCAGTTAGAATGGAGGTGGACTCAGAGGAGTGCCACGGAGACATCTCTACTGATCATGAAGAAAAGGGATTCAGATGCGAGGCGACGGATAGTAGGGCCATGGGCATGGCAGCGCCATGGTACCGCAGAGGCGGGACTTCCGTGAAAGTCATTGATCCCTTACTCTCATGGAGGGAGAGTGCTTGGTCGTGAAAGGGGCCGAGGAGGTGGAGCATGCAGAGGCAATCTCCAAGTACCGGGACAAGGCTGAAGGGCAGAGGCCGAAGAACTTCGTAAGACCGGTGTCAGTGTGCTTCTCATCAAGATAGCCGTAAGTGAAGGACTTCGGGTCATGCAAGAGTGCACGACCAAGGAACGAAGCAGGCAGTACGCGGTGCTGTACCTTTGCTACTCAGTGGAGTAGGCGACAGGGTTGATGGAGAAGACGGTACAATCCCAGAGGCGACCTCATCTATCAGAGAATTACTCCAAGTTGGGGTGAAAACTTCCCGCATTCCAGAAGTTCGATGGCATTGAGAAGGTGAATCACAGTAGCTAACTCAATGCAAGGAGTGCAAACACTTCAAGTGCTTCAGAAGTGTGAGCAAAGAGCAGGCGAAGACCAGTAACCAGCTCGATGCATGAAGTACAACCTCGAGGAGGCGGGCGAAGTCAAGTAACCTTTGCCTTCTCAACTCTTAAGAGAATGGGCGAAACCGAGTACCCCAATTCTCTTATCTATCCAGCAGAGGAGCTCTGCACAAGTTCAAAGACCCTTCGAAGATAATGGAAGACAATATTTGTCAAATCCTCACCAACGGTGATCAGTGCTACTGAGAGTAGATTATCCGCTTCATTTCCCAACGAAATGCCAATCGAAAGCGGAAGTGATGCGAACCTACTTGGATGTGACAACTAACTGAAAGAAGAGTCAATGAGCAGATTTTGTGGAGGAAGGACCCAAAACTTCAGAAGTTTGCGAGACGATGCTCGTTAAAGCTCCAATAAGCATCCACCCAGTTCAAGTAGCATGTGGAATTTCTGAGAGACTGGCGCAGTAAGGATGGTCTTTTCCTTCATCTGGGAGATCCGTAGGAATCAACGAGGATCAACACAACTCCGCCAACCCCACACCAGAGTCAGAGTCATTGGCGAGTTGAAGCAGCATGGCGGATCAAAGGTTTGACTACTCAAAAACAGCTGCGGAGAGCAGCTAGGAGCCAGGAGGCGCATTGCAGCTGGAGCAGAAGATTGAAGACTCAGCAAAGGCGAAGAGTTGTAGTGTTCACAAAGGCTTCGACGAGGACGTTGAAGGTATAAGTGGGGGAGAATGTCACGGACAAACTTTGAAACAGGGTGTTTGATGTAATGCTTATATATGTCCGTGTCTTTTGGCATGTTCATGCCTTGTACAAAATGTAGAGGGGCGGCCGAAGGCTTAATAGTCCCACTTTAGTTGGGTTGGTGGCCTCTTTAGGCTTGTAAATAAAGGTTGTGTCATGTGGACACGCGCGAGAGCTTTTCGGTCTATAATGGATCATTTTACCCTTTGTTGTGCCACTGTTCAGAGCTTGTAAAGTCTGTTTGTAATTTGCATTGTCTATGAAGTGTTTTTCGGACATGTTTGCTTGTGGATCCCGATTGAGGCGTTCTCTTTAACCCGTTCTCTCTTTTGTTGGTCCTAAGGGACAATGGGAGGCTTCGGGGAGGCTGACCTTTGCGGACGGACGCGCAAGGGTGCCGCACGACTTAGGCAAAACCAGCTAAGTCCGTGTCAGCCTAGCTGGAGCAATTGCACCTCCCAGTCTCGCTCGGAGACTGAGCCCAGGTGGTGCAACCTCCTGCCTTGGGCGGTTCAACCGCCTGGTAGAAATCAGGGTCCGAATAGGTTGATCCATTCGGCCCAATTTGGGTTTTTCAGGGGCCCAGTTGCCCCAAGATTAAGTTAATGGGATCACCTCCCATTTTCAACTTAATCAATGTGCTAACTACGATTTTTCTAAGACATTTACTGCAACTTGCTCCGGTGCGTCAATCGCTTCTTCCGGCGAGCTTCCAGCGAACTTCCGTCGATCATCCGATGAACCCTGCGGACTTCCGGCAAACTCCTGGACTTGCGACGATTCACTTGGCGAGTTTCGACGAGCTTCTTTGGCAAGCTCATGGACTTCTCGGAATTGTTCCCGCAGAACCTCCGACGACTATCCGAACTTCTGTCGAACTCTCGAACTCCCAACGTGATCATTGTCTTGACTCCGGCACAACTCCTGCTGCATGTCTTTCTTCTATCGTAGTTAATCCTACACACTTAAAACAAAACTTCAATCGAGACAATTAATCCTAAGCAATTAACCAAGTTGTCCAGCATGTCATTGGTCCCTCGATGCTTCGTCCGATTCTTCGGCGCATCGTCCTCTCCTACAGCCTATTGCCCAATCGGCCAGTTGACTCTGTAACTCCGATATCCTTGGCACAATACCTGCTCTTCTTGGCCCGATGCCCGAGTCCACGACCCGAAGCCTTCTGTCGATACGTCGACCGATCCACCGACCCGACGTCCAATCTTCTGACATGTTCCTCCGGCACAACATGATTTTCCTGCTTTAATTGTCTCATCCTGATCAAAGCATCCTGCGTCACTCAATACGCAGATTAAATCATAAACATATATCAAGTAGTTTCATCATCAAAATACGAGATTCAACAATCTCCCCCTTTTTGATGATGACAACCACTTGATGACGGAGTTAAACTTAACTCCCGGAGTTTAAACAAACTCCCCCTATCAATATGCCATATTGATATAACCTTGAATTCAAACTGAATTCAAGTCATTGCAATATTCATCATGAATACTTGCAACACGTCATTATGAAATTATACATAAACTTATGCATAACATGTCATGTCATCAACATACTTCTCCCCCTTTGTCATCAACAAAAAGGAGAAGTCTAACTATTCTTGTGTTTGGAATATAAGTTCAACTCATTGCATGAAAAACATAATATCCATTTTTACCATCATGCAAGTTTGCTATTATCAAATATCAACATGTAAAATTGCGATGTAAGCTTTTGATATCATAACGCAAACATTTCAAGTGTTTATCAATTGTAGCATTTCATCGCATGGTAAGATATCAATGCGTAAAATTACGATACAAGTTCTTGATATCTTAACGCATGATGCAAACATGGTAAATATGGCAATCATAGCATCAATTCATATATTTCTCCCCTTTTGTTGTCAACAAAAAGGAGAACGATATAAGCAAATTTTAAATATAAGTGCGATGCCATAAGCAGGTTCATGTCATTTTCCAACAGTGAGTGATAGGATATCAATTATACAAACATCTCAAAGAAAACATGACATGGAGATAGCTTTGAAAACTTCTTCCTTTTTATCTGTTATTATCTTTTTGCATGAAGGAGGAAGACTATTTGTGATACATGCTATTTGTGAGTTTACTCGAATGAAGTTAAAATTGATAAGATATTAAAGCACGTTTCATTTTTACAAGTATCAAGATATGTATGTGAATCAAATCTTTGTACGTAAAAATGACTTCCTTTTTCAAGAAGGAATTTATAAGCAGGAATCATTTCATCAAATCCATTTCTCAAAACAAAATATTGTTCACATAATAAGTGTATGATAGATATATTTGCTAGTTGATTCCATATGTCAAAAATCAATGATATGAATTAAACTTGATATGACATATGCTTATTAAGTCTGGAAGAGGATAATTCAAAAATCTAATTGTTAAGAGTATCCGAAAATGAAATTAACACTTTCATGCATTCGGACAAGGCTGTGCTATTGATTTTCAAATACAATCATAAAGATAAGACATGCTCATCATCATGGTAGTACGATAGTAAGTTTACAATATACAAGCTAGCAAAAAAATTTTAACATTTTAAGACACGCAAGCTGGCAATTTTCTCTTTTAGCAACTCTTTCTCCCCCTATGTCATTGGCAAAAAGAAGGGAAGACCCTTTACATTAATTTCTAAATCATGACAAAGGTAGGTTTCAATCTTATTTATGCATCATTATATTTTCAAATTCGAACATGCAAACTCATTATTATATAATTCCAAATCATCATTCCTATTATTTCAATCATTGTTTCAATCATCTTTATAGCTTATCATGCACAATATGTCAAACCATCTAACATGATACAAACATTTATTTTCAAAATATTTATCACTTCATTTTGATCATGATACCAAACATTCATCATTTAGAGCATTCATGACATTAAATCAACATTTATAATACTTCATTTTAGCAATAACTCATAGGATTTTAAATCATGATTCACATCATATGCAATACATTACATCATAATTAAAAAGCTCAAGTATTGCGTGCATCATTGCAAATCATAAATGTTTCATATCATGATGGTATCAATTTTGTTAAATTATATCCTACCATGCATCATCATAACCTTTCATTTGTATACATCAAAATAAATTAATGAATATTTCATGTATTCATATCATCACATAAGGAATATGAAGAAGAAAATAATTGGGTGATGAGATAAACCTTTCATGAATACAAAGAATTGCATAAAAATCATATCATGAATACAAGGAATACAGGTCACAATCTTTCAAGAGAAAAATCATCATTCATTTTCAATTCATTCAATTTGACAAATCATGATCATGATTTTGATAAAACTCATTTCAAATTTAAATCATCAAAATCATTTTTATGGCTCACAAAATTTATAATATAAATAGATTCATGATTTCATTGATAATATATTTTTTCCCCTTTTTTAAGTGTTTCATCTTAAGTGATCGATTTCATGTTAGCATGTCTTTTCATTTATGTCAAATCAAAACATGCATCAATTTTTCAAGCCACTTTTATTATCATGAAAATCGATAATCCATAATTATCAAGAATCATTATACATAATTTCAAAAATATATACTCATTATGCAGAACTAGCAGACCTCAAGAAACTTAAAATTGCTACGTGGCTTTCTCAGTTTAGTAGGCTACTACCATAAGTTCATAAAAAATGATGGAAAGATCAGTGCACCACTTACTTCCATGCTAAAAAAAGATACTTTCCAATGGTTGGAGAAAGCCACCGCCGCCTTCGATAAACTTAAAGTCGCAATGACGACAATGCCCGTACTAACGCTACTCGACTTCGGCAAGACTTTCGTTATTGAAGCCTCCGGAGTCGGAATTGGTGTTATACTAATGCAAGATGGCTGCCGCCTCACTTATACCAATAAGAAATTATCTCCTTCGTATCTCAAAATGACTACTTATGACAAGCAGATGCTTGCGATTGTGCATGCGGTGGCCAAATGGAGATCGTACTTGATCAGACGATGCTTTGAAATCAAGACTGACAATAAAAGCCTAAAATACTTTTTAGAGCAGAAGATATCTTCCCCCCGAGTAGCAAAAATAGATAACAAAGCTTCTTAGATATGATTATAAAATAACTGACAAAAAGGGGAAAGAGAATGTTGTTGTAGATGCGCTTTCGCGGCTACCCGAGCAAGCTGAATTTTCAGTCGTTTCACTTCTGACCAGCAACTTCCTTGTGGATATTAAGATGGAATGAAACGAAGATCTAGAGACCAATAAGATCATAAAAAAATTGGAGGAAGCACTAAGCTCCATGGCTCTTACAGTTGGGACTCAAAAGAATTACGCTATAAAGGACGCATTGTGCTTGTGCCAAATTATACTTGCATCTTCATGAGCAGATTTTAGACAGAGTTATTCCAGATACAGGGCACTAAATTGAAAAGGAGTTCAGCGTATCACCCACAAATTGACGACTAGACGAAAGTGGTGAACAGGTGCTTGGAGACAAGTCAAAGCCATCCACCAAATATGACTACCCAAGGAGAACTCCAGACCTAGTCGAGTGCCATGATTGATTGATGGATTGTGACCCGACGATGACAACCCACTACTGAAGCGCTAATGCTATGGTCGAACTTACCAACAGAAGGCGTCACTTGGGAGAACTATAATGACTTGAAGATCAAATTCCCAGAGTTCATGGAATCTCAGCCTCGAGGACAAGTTTGATTTGAAGAGAGCGGGTCTGTTAGGACTCTAGCTAGGAGAGTCCTAATAGAGAAGGGTATGTTAGGATTAAGAGCACTAAGAGGGGGGGGGGGGGGGGGTGAATTAGTGCAGCGGAAATCTTTTAACGATAAAAATCTACGTTCAAACGATAAAAATGATTTCGGTGTGAAAGCCGATTCAAAGATTACTTTAACTTAAGATCAAGCGAGATGACATTAAAATCAATCTATGAAGGCAGTTTGCAGTTATGTTGAAAACCAGAATATAAGTGCAAACTGAAATACGACGTTCGTACGAAGAAGCTGATTTACGTCTAAATGCTGATTCGTAAATCACTTGATTAGGCGAGATGCAGTTTAAGCAAGGATATAAAGGTAGTTTGCAGTTATGATAGAAATCAAAATGTAAACACAAACTGAAATATAATGATCGTATGAAAAAACAGATTTAAATTTAAACGCTGATTCGGAAAGTGCAAAGCTTGAAACCCGATCGTATATGCGCAGAAAGTAGTAAGCTTTAGAGGAGGTTTGCAGTAAAGATAATATTCTCAAAGTAAATGCAAACAGAGATTTAGAGTGGTTCGGTCAATCTTGACCTACTCCACTTTTGGCTTCCTCCACCGACGAGGTCACCGACGTCAACTAGAGGCCTTCCTTCAATAGGCGAAGGCCAACCACCCTTTTACAGTTTCACTCCTTTTGACGGGCTTAGGAGAAAACCCTTACAGAATTTTCTCTCCTCTCTTTACAGCTCAGAACGTGGAAGAAAAGAGGGAGAAGAACTTTTGGCCTTTACAACAATTTTGAGCTCTAAGAATCACAGAAAAAGATTAAGATTTCGGTGTATGTTCTGTGCTTTCAGTGCTGAATGGGTGGGGTATTTATAGGCCCCAACCCAGTTCAAATTTGGAGCTCAAAACTGTCAATTCCCGGAATTCCGTGATCAGGCGATTGCACCTCCTGACTGGAGCGGTTGCACCGCTTGGCAGAGCTCGAAGACTGAGCCTCTGGGCGGTGCTACCTCCTATCAGGGGCGGTTGCACCTCCTGACAGAGCTCGAAGACCGAGCTCAGGCGGTTGCACCTCCTGACTGAGGCGGTTGCACCACTTGGCAGAGCTCGAAGACTGAGCTCAAGCGATGCCACCTCCTGCCAGGGGAGGTCGCACCGCCCAGTCTCGCTCGGAGACTGAGCCCCAGGCGGTGCCACCGCTTGGCTGGAGCGGTTGCACCTCCCAGTCTCGCTCGGAGACTAAGCCCAGGTGGTGCAACCTCCTGCCTTGGGTGGTTCAACCGCCTGGCAGAAATCAGGGTCCGAATGGGTTGATTCATTCGGCCCAATTTGGGTTTTTCAGGGGCCCAATTGCCCCAAGATTAAGTTAATGGGATCACCTCCCATTTCCAACTTAATCAATGTGCTAACTATGATTTTTCTAAGACATTTACTGCAACTTGCTCCGGTGCGTCAATCGCTTCTTCCGGCGAGCTTCCGGCGAACTTCCGTCGATCATCCAATGAACCCTCGGTGATGCTCCTGCGGACTTCCGGCAAACTCCTGGACTTGCTACGATTCACTTGGCGAGTTCCGACGAGCTTCTTTGGCAAGCTCATGGACGTCTCGGATTTGTTCCCGCAGAACCTCCGACGACTGTCCGAACTTCCGTCGAACTCTCGAACTCCCAACGTGATCATTGTCTTGACTCCGGCACAACTTTTGCTGCATGTCTTTCTTCCATCATAGTTAATCCTACACACTTAAAACAAAACTTCGATCGAGATAATTAATCCTAAGCAATTAACCTAGTTGTCCGGCATGTCATTGGTCCCTCAACGCTTCGTCCAATTCTTCGGCGCATCGTCCTCTCCTACAGCCTATTGCCCAATCGGCCAGTTGACTCCGCAACTTCGATATCCTTGGCACAATACTTGCTCTTCTTGGTCCGATGCCCGAGTCCACGGCCTGAAGCCTTCTGTCGATACGTCGACGGATCCACCGGCCCGACGTCCAATCTTCTGACATGTTCCTCCGGGACAACATGATTTTCCTGCTTTAATTGTCTCATCCTGATCAAAGCATCCTGCGTCACTCAAAACGCAGATTAAATCATAAACATATATCAAGTAGTTTCATCATCAAAATACGAGATTCAATAGGGTATTAATGTAAAATCTACATAAGCTAACCCTTATTAAAGAGGTAAAGAGGCCGGCTAGGGTTAGTAGGTTTTTCCTTGGTGAAAAATTAGGAGTTGTAAAGGAATAGGAGTCTTGAGTATGAGTCCTATTATGAGTTGTTCTTAGAGAAGCATTAGGAGTTGTAAAGGAATAGGAGTCTTGAGTAGGAGTTCTATTAGGAGTTAGGGTTTAGAAGTCCTATAAATAGCTATATATTCCTCCTCTTTTGAAAAGCAATAGATGAATCTTTTCTGCAGCTTTTGAGTAGCAACTTGGAGGGAGAAACCCCTATAGAGTTCCAAGGAGGCCGATCCCCTAAAGAGATCAACCCCAAGTTTAGAATTTACAAGGATTCTAACATGTCTCCACATGAGAAATTATGAGACCAGCTACCTCCATCAAATGGACGGGTATACAGCATAACAGTCTATCCGGTTATCTTGATGTCCCTTTAGGGTAACTTATGACCAGGATTATTTAGGGTCTATGTTTAAAGATGAATCGGTCTCATTATCGTGATCTCATCACGATCCGATTCTCATTGCATAAATCCAAGGATGTCACTATATATATATATATATATATATATATATATATATATATAAGTAATATAAAGTGATAAAATACCAAAATATAATAAGTAGAAAAGAATGTGTGTCATGTCATATATGCTATCACTCACATGATTGGCTTGTAGGGCACCTATAACTAGCAATCTCCTAGTTGACCTAACGCCAATCACCTATGTGTCTGATCTCCATCAGACTCCTATGATGCTCAAAGACAATATAAAACAATGGCTTTGTAAGTGGATTCGTAATGTTATCTTCCTATGGAACTCTTTCCACTACTACATCGTCTCGGGCCACGATCTCTCTAATAAGTAAAACCTCCTCAAAAAACTTATAATGGGACCTAGGTTCCCTCATTTGAGCAATCACCCCGTAGTTGTCACATTTAAGGAAATCAGATCCTCGCTACTTGGCACGACTCATAGATTTGTGAAGAACTTCTTCATCTAGACTCCCTCCTTTGTTGCCTCTACTACAGCAATGTACTCCGCCTCTATGGTCGAGTCAGTAGTATATCTTGCTTAGAACTCTTCTAGCATACTGCTCCTCCATTCAGGGTGTATACATACCTAAATTTGACTTACTATCATCGACATTGGACAAGAAACTTGAGTCTATGTAGCCTTCAACCCTAAGGCTACAACCTTCATATACTAGTAAAAGATCCTTGGTCCTTCTCAAGTACTTAAGGATACATTTTACTACTTTTCAGTGCTCTAAGCTTGGATCTGTCTGATACCTGCTCGTGACACTCAGAGCATACGCTATATCAGGCCTGGTATATAGCATGACATACATGATAGACCCTATCACTGAGGCATAGGGTATCCTATCTATGTTCGCCCTTTCTTTAGGAGTCTTTGGAGACATACTCCTAAAAAGTAATATCCCATGTCTCATCGGTATAAGACTTCTCTTGGAATTTTTAATGCCAAACCTTTTGACAATGGTGTCTATGTACCTGGACTGGGACAAGCCAAGCATTCTCTTGGATCTATCTCTATATATCCGAATCCCCAAGATATATGATGCTTCCCTTAAGTCCTTCATGGAGAAGTGTTTAGATAACTAAGCCTTTAGTGTACATAGCATTCCTACATCATTCCCAATTATCCAAGTGTCATCTACATATAACACCAAGAAGGCGATAGCGCTTCCACTTACCTTCCTAGATATACAAGGCTCATCTTCGTTCTTAACTAAGTCATAAGATCTGATCGCCTCATCAAATCTCAAGTTCCAACTTCAAGAAGCTTCATTCCATTCATAAATGGACCTAAGCAACCTCTTCACTTTATCTGGACTATCCTTGGACATAATCCTTCAAGTTGTATCATATATACCGCCTCCTCGAGGTTACTATTGAGGAACATGATTTTCACGTCCATTTGCTAGATCTCATAATCATATTGTGTTGTAATAGCCAATAGAATTCGGATGAATTTTAGTATGGCTACAAGTGAGAAGGTTTTGTTATAGTCAACACCTTGCCTTTGACGATACCCCTTAGCCACTAGCCTTGCTTTATAGGTCTCTACCTTTTCATCTACTCTGATCATCTTCTTGAAGTTCCACTTACAACCAATGGGTACATTACCCTCAGGTGCATCAATTAGGTTTCAAACCTTGTTGGAGTACATGAAATCCATCTCAGAAGTCATGGCTTCTTGCCACTTCCTAGAGTCTATATTCGTAATAGCCTCCTCGTAGGTCTGAGGATCAGTATCCTCAACATCCTCTCCTTTAATATGTCTCTCATATCTCTCAGGAGGATGAGATATTTTGTTAGACCTATATAAAGTTAGAACTTGTGTGCTAGGTACCTAAATAGACTCAACCTATGGAATAGTGCTTGAGCTAGGTTCTCCAACCTCGCTCAACTCAATCATACTCCCACTATCTCCGCCAAGAATATGTTCTTTCTCAAGGAACACCGCTCTCTTGATTACAAAGACTTTTTGGTCCTCGAGATGATAGAAATAATACCCATTAGTTTCCTTAGGGTATCCCACAAATATGCACCGTTCTGTCCTGGATTCCAATTCATCGGGGTTGTGTCTTTTGACATAGGCAGGGCAGCCCCACATATTAATAACCTTAAGATTGGGCTTCTTCCCTTTCCATATCTTATATTGAGTAGACTATTAGAACCCTTGCAATTTCTAAGCTTGGGGTTGATCTCTTTAGGGGATTGACCTCCTTAGAACTCCATAGGGGTTCCTTCCTCCAAGTTGCTGCTCAAAGGCTGCTAAAAGGATTGATCTATTCATTATGGAAAGAGGATGAATACATAGCTATTTATAGGGATTCTAAACCCTAACTCCTAATAGGACTACTACTCAAGTCGTCATAGTTCTCCCAAGTGGCATATTTTGTTGGTAGGTTCGCCCACTATATTAGCACTTCAGTAGTGGGTTGTCATCGTCCCAGCTTGAGCTTTAAACACATCACATGGAAGACTGGATGGATTCGGGAGCTGGCGAGTAAGTCCAATCTATATGATACCTCTCTGATGCGCTCCAAAATTTGGTAGGGTCCATAGAGCTGAGGTGAAAGCTTTATAGATGCTCTAGTCTAGATTGATGTTTGCTTGTATGGCTGGAGTCGTAGGTGTTAGGAACAAGTCGACACTAAGAGAGAGGGAGAGGGGGGTGTGAATTAGTACAGTAGGTAAAATTACGTTACGTAATGAAATTTTCCATACGATAAAAACTAAATTCGAAAGATAACTTCAAATCTCATTCGTATATGTAGAGAAAGCAGTAGGCAAGTAAAGATTCAATTTGCAGATAAAGTAAATTGCTCAAAAGAAATACAAACCAGATTTTTATAATAGTTCGATCGTCGTGACCTACATCCACTCCACCGATTTCTCTTCCGTCGAGGCCACCAGCATCCACTAATAGTCTTCTTTTAATAGGTGAAGACCAAGCTCCTTCTTACAACTTTATTCTCCTTTTGCGAGCTTAGGAGAGAACCTTTATACCCCCACTTACTCCTTTCTCAAACTATACTAACACTTAGATCTTTCAGAGGAGTTCATGTTAGGATCGAGAGCACTAAGAGGGGGGGGGTGAATTAGTGCAGCGGAAATCTTACAGCGATTAAAACCAAAAGCTGCGTTCGTTCAATAAAAACTATTATGATGCAAAAGCTAATTCTCAGTTTGTATCTAAGTGCACTTTGCGTCTAAGCGCAGATTGCGTCTAAGCGCAGTTTGCGTCTAAACACAGTTTGCATCTAAGCGCAGTTTTGCGTCTAAGAGCAGTTTGCGTCTTAACGCAGATTTACGTCTAAACTCAGATTTACGTCTAAACGCAGTTTTACGTCTAAACGCAGATTTACGTCTAAACTCAGATTTACGTCTAAACGCAGTTTTACGTCTAAACGCAGATTTACGTCTAAACGCAGATTTACGTCTAAACGCAGTTTTACGTCTAAACTCATATTTACGTCTAAACGCAGTTTTACGTCTAAACGGAGATTTACGTCTAAACTCATATTTACGTCTGAACGCAGTTTTACGTCTAAACGCAGATTTACGTCTAAACTCAGTTTACGTCTAAAACGTCTTTACACAGTTTACGTCTAAACGTAATTTTTATGTCTAGACGCAGTTTCAAAGGGATCTGAACTTTAGAAACTCGTTCGTAAAAGCGCAGAAGACAGTTTTGCAGAATCAAGGCGTAAACGTAAACTGCAATGTAAATATCGTACCAAAACGCTAGTTTACGTCTGAAAGCAGATTCGGACAGATCAGCACTTAAAACTTGTTCGTAAAAGCACAGAATGCAGTAGTTATGAAGGAGGTTTGCAGTAATGATAAAGTGCTCAAAATAAACGCAAACCAGAGATTTAGAGTGGTTCGGTCAGTCTTGACCTACTCCACTTTTGGCTTCCTCCACCGACGAGGTCACCGACATCAACTAGAGGCCTTCCTTCAATTAGGCGAAGGCCAACTGCCCTTTTTACAGTTTCTCTCCTTTTGGCAGGCTCAGGAGACAACCTTTACAGACCTTTCTCTCCTCACTTTACAACTCAAAACTTGAAGAACAGAAGGAGGAGACTTAAAGGCTTTACAACACTTTTGAGCTCTTAGAATCACAGAAAAGATCAAGATTTCGGTATAGGTCTGTTTCTTTTCAGTGCTGAATGGGTGGGGTATTTATAGGCCCCAACCCAGTTCAAATTTGGAGCTCAAAACGATCAAATCCCGGAATTCCGGGATCAGGCGGTTGCACCTCTTGACTGGAGAGGTTGCACCGCCTGGCAGAGCTCGAAGACCGAGCTCAGGCGGTGCCACCTCTCTGTCAGGGAGGTTGCACCGCCCAGTCTTGCTCGAAGACTGAGCTCAGGCGGTGCCACCTCTCTGTCAGGGAGGTTGCACCACCCAGTCTTGCTCGAAGACTGAGCTCAGGCGGTGCCACCTCCCGGTTGGGGAGGTTGCACCGCCCAGTCTCGCTGGGAGGCTTAGCCCAGGCGGTGCCACCTCCTGGCCTAGGCGGTTGCACCTCCTGGTGCAATCAGGGTTCGAATGGTTAGCTCCATTCGACCCAATTTCAGTCTTTCAGGGGCCCAATTGCCCCAAGATTAAGCTAATGGGATCACCTCCCATTTTCCAACTTAATCAACGTGCTAACTACGATTAGATCTAAGACAATTTCTGCAGCTTTGCTTCGGTGCGTCAATCGCTTCTTCCGGCGAGTTTCCGGCGAACTTCCGTCGATCATCCGATGAACCCTCGGTGATGCTCCTGCGGACTTCCGGCAAACTCCTGGACTTTGCGACGATCCACTTGGCAAGTTCCGACGAGCTTCGCTTGGCAAGCTTCTGGACTTCTCGGATCTGTTCTCGCAGAACCTCCGACGACCGTCCGAACTTCCGTCGAACTCTCGAACTTCCAACGTGATCATGAACTTGACTCCGGCGCAACTCCTGCTGCTTGTCTAACTTTCATCGTAGTTAATCCTGCACACTCAAAACAAAAACTTCGATCGAGACAATTAATCCTAAGCAATTAACCAAGTTGTCCGGCATGTCATTGGTCCCTCGACGCTTCGTCCGATTCTTCGGCGCATCGTCCTTTCCTGCAGCCTATTGCCCAATCGGCCAGTTGACTCCGCAACTCCGATATCCTTGGCACAATACCCGCTCTTCTTGGCCCGATGCCCGAGTCCATGACCCGAAGCCTTCTGTCGATACGTCAACCGATCCACTAGCCCGACGTCCAATCTTCTGACATGTTCCTCCGGCACAACATGATGTTCCTGCTTTAATTGTCTCATCCTGATCGAAGCATCCTGCGTCACTCAAAACGCAGATTAAGTCATAAACATATGTCAAGTAGTTTCATCATCAAAATACGAGATTCAACAATCTCCCCCTTTTTGATGATGACAACTACTTGATGACGGAGTTAAACTTAACTCCCGGAGTTTAAACAAAACTCCCCCTATCAATATGCCATATTGATAGAACCTTGAATTCAAACTGAATTCAAGTCATTGCAATATTCATCATGAATACTTGCAACACGTCAACATGAACTTATGCATAAACTTATGCATAACTTGTCATGTCATCAACATACTTCTCCCCCTTTGTCATCAACAAAAAGGAGAAGTATCACAATCAAGTGTTTGTGATATTGGTTCAATTCATTGCATGAAAAACATAATATCAAGTTTTATCATCATGCAGTTTTGAAGCCAAAAAAAAAAAAAAAATTTAGCAATTGTTACATCATGCTTCGAACATTCAAGCTATCAAGATTTAGATATGCAAGTTTTACAGTATACAAGATAGCACTTTTAGAAATATGCAAGCTAGCAATTTAGAGATGTTCAAGAAAGCAACTCTTGCTTCTTGAGATATGCAAATTTGTCAAGTTTTGCTAGATGTGCAAGTTAGCATTTTTGCCTCTTGAGATAGGCAAGATAGCACATTTGCTTCTTTTGAGATAGCAACTTTTCGCTTCTCTTTAGACTACAAGCTAGCAATTAAGTTTTTTGCATCTTCTTGACTTGTGCAAGCTAGCTATCTCCCCCTTTGTCATTGTCAAAAAGAAAGGAAGAATACAGTTTTGTAGTTCTTTTTCCTTTTACAACGATTTCAAAATCATGACAAAGGATGAATAATCAAGTTATGAATGTCAAGACAATTTTTCATCATGAATATTTTATCATTGCATAATATCATATCATCATTCATAATTACATTAATGTTTCAATATAGCAATTTCTTCTCAAAATGTGTAACTTAGCACTCATCATGATGCAATACATCACATTATAATTAGAAAACACAAGTATTGCATGCATAATTGCAAATCATAAATGTTTCATATCATGATGGTATCAATTTTGTCAAATTATATCCTATCATGCATGATCAATAACTCCTCATTTGTATTTCATGCATTATTTCATTTCATCTCATAAGGAATATCAAGAAAAGTTATTGGATGAGGAGATAATATTTTATGAATACACGGAATTGTATAAAAATCATATCATAAGTGTTTCGTGTATTCATATTATCACATGAAGCATATTATCATTTTTGAGATTCATAACATGAATAACGTTATTACTATTTCATCAAAATCAATTTCGAGATTCACACAATATCATGATATCATTAATCTCGATAAGATGGGAAAAACATTTTCTTTTTAAGTGATTCTTTTAACTCATCATAAAAAACTCATTCATAATTCAAGTGATTTACAAGATATCATAAATGAATTTATCACTTGTATTTCATCAAAATCGAGAACTCTAGAGATAGAAAATGATTGAAGCATTTAACATGATTGATGCATGATTCATATTTAAAGTGTATCTTATGTCGTAAATACGAATCAAGCATTTGTCAAATCTGAAATCATCCTCAAAATTACATTCAATAAATTCATGTATGACAAGCATAGATTTATTGAAAAATCAATAAGATAGAGGATTACATTTCAAGTGTTCATCAATTGTAGCATTTCATCATATGGTAAGATATCAATGCGTAAAACTGTGAAGCAAGATTTTGTTTGATATCTTGATACAGGGCATGATGTACACATTTCGAATATTTTGGCAAGTGTAGCATTGCATCACATGGTAAGATATCAGCTCGTATGATGCAAATTTTTGTTTGATATCTTGATACAGGGCATATAGCAATGATAGCAATCATATATTTCTTGGTGATGCAAGCATGGGATAATCATAGCATAGTGTTTATAGCATCAATTCATATATTTCTCCCCTTTTTTAAGTGTTTCATCTTAAGTGATCGATTTCATGTTAGCATGCCTTTTCATTTATGTCAAATGAAAACATGCATCAACGTTTAGGATCGTAAAATGAATTTCATCATAAAACCATCAATCACAAAAATCATCATGTATATCTCATGCATGAAATTGTCAATCGAAATATTTAATTTCATCATTATGCATTTCTTCAAATCAAACATGATCTTTAATCAAAATCGAGAAATAACAATAAAAATCAACGTAATGCACATTATTACTTCTTAACCATGATTTCATATTTTCAATCAAGATCATTTTATTTGTTTATCATAAAATATGCAATATTATCATTTTCGAAATTACTTAGTATGATCATAATAATTTTTTTAACATGTAATTTTTAAGAAAATTAATTCTAAACTAAAAGAGAAAAATATATCATGAAAGCATCAAGTAATTTCAAAATAAATTAGGGGGATTTCGATTACCTCATCATTGTGGGCTGTTAAGGCGTAGTTTGCCGCCTTGCTTTTGTTGACTTTCTCTTCTTCGGAGGAGCTCGATTCATCCCAATTTTTGTTCTTCTTCTTGCGTTTAAAGCAAGTAGTTTGATTCTTTTTACTTTTTAATTTTCGTTTCATTTGTAGTTTAAGTTCACCATCACTTGAGCTTATGCTCGAGTGGTCTTCAAATGTTCTATGTCCCAAATCCTTCCTGTTCTTTGGAAGGTGGTTCTCAAGTTCTTCACGTGCATTGCACGTCATTTCATATGTGATCAATGAACCAATTAGTTCTTCAAGTGGAAATTGGTTCAAGTTTTTTGATTCTTGAATAGCAGTTACTTTTGAATCCCAAGTTTTAGAAAGTGAGCGCAAAACTTTGTTAACGAGTTCAAAATCCAAAAAGCTTTTACCAAGTGAATTTAAACCATTGACGACATCCGTAAAACGGGTATACATGTCAACAACGGTTTCGCTTGGTTTCATATGAAAAAGCTCGAAATCATGCAGTAAAATATTAACTTTCGAGTCTTTGACTCTACTAGTTCCCTCGTGCGTGATTTCAAGTGTTCGCCAAATGTCAAAAGCTGTTTCGCACGTAGAAATCCGATTGAACTCATTTTTGTCCAAAGCGCAAAATAAGGCATTCATAGCCTTTGCGTTTAAAGAGAAATACTTCTTCTCCAAATCCGACCATTCGTTCGTCGGTTTAGAGGGAAGTTGAAAACTATTTTCAACGATATTCCATAAATCCAGATTTAGAGAAATCAAGAAAACTCTCATTCGAGTTTTCCAGTAAGTGTAGTCCAATCCGTTAAACAACGGTGGACGAAAGACCGAAAAGCCCTCTTGAAGAGCCATTTCTCTCGGGTGTAAATCCAAAATGAGAAATACCCTGCTCTGATACCAATTGTTAGGATCGAGAGCACTAAGAGGGGGGGGGGTGAATTAGTGCAGCGGAAATCTTACAGCGATTAAAACCAAAAGCTGCGTTCGTTCAATAAAAACTATTATGATGCAAAAGCTAATTCTCAGTTTGTATCTAAGCGCAGATTGCGTCTAAGCGCAGTTTGCGTCTAAACACAGTTTGCGTCTAAGCGCAGTTTTACGTCTAAGCGCAGTTTGCGTCTAAACGCAGATTTACGTCTAAACTCAGATTTACGTCTAAACGCAGTTTTACGTCTAAACGCAGATTTACGTCTAAACTAAGATTTACGTCTAAACGCAGTTTTACGTCTAAACGCAGATTTACGTCTAAACGCAGATTTACGTCTAAACGCAGTTTTACGTCTAAACGCAGATTTACGTATAAACGCAGTTTTACGTCTAAACGCAGATTTACATCTAAACTCAGATTTACGTATGAACGTAGTTTTACGTCTAAACGCAGATTTACGTCTAAACTCAGTTTACGTCTAAAACGTCTTTACACAGTTTACGTCTAAACGTAATTTTTACGTCTAGACGTAGTTTCAAAGGGATCTGAACTTTAGAAACTCGTTCGTAAAAGCGCAGAAGACAGTTTTGCAGAATCAAGGCGTAAACGTAAACTGCAATGTAAATATCGTACAAAAACGCTGGTTTACGTCTGAAAGCAGATTCGGACAGATCAGCACTTAAAACTTGTTCGTAAAAGCACAGAATGCAGTAGTTATGAAGGAGGTTTGCAGTAATGATAAAGTGCTCAAAATAAACGCAAACCAGAGATTTAGAGTGGTTCGGTCAGTCTTGACCTACTCCACTTTTGGCTTCCTCCACCGACGAGGTCCCCGACGTCAACTAGAGGCCTTCCTTCAATTAGGCGAAGGCCAACTGCCCTTTTTACAGTTTCTCTCCTTTTGGCAGGCTCAGGAGACAACCTTTACAGACCTTTCTCTCCTCACTTTACAACTCAAAACTTGAAGAACAGAAGGAGGAGACTTAAAGGCTTTACAACATTTTTGAGCTCTTAGAATCACAGAAAAGATCAAGATTTCGGTATAGGTCTGTTTCTTTTCAGTGCTGAATGGGTGGGGTATTTATAGGCCCCAACCCAGTTCAAATTTGGAGCTCAAAACGATCAAATCCCGGAATTCCGGGATCAGGCGGTTGCACCTCTTGACTGGAGAGGTTGCACCGCCTGGCAGAGCTCGAAGACCGAGCTCAGGCGGTGCCACCTCTCTGTCAGGGAGGTTGCACCGCCCAGTCTTGCTCGAAGACTGAGCTCAGGCGGTGCCACCTCTCTGTCAGGGAGGTTGCACCACCCAGTCTTGCTCGAAGACTGAGCTCAGGCGGTGCCACCTCCCGGCTGGGGAGGTTGCACCGCCCAGTCTCGCTGGGAGGCTTAGCCCAGGCGGTGCCACCTCCTGGCCTAGGAGGTTGCACCTCCTGGTGCAATCAGGGTTCGAATGGTTAGCTCCATTCGGCCCAATTTCAGTCTTTCAGGGGCCCAATTGCCCCAAGATTAAGCTAATGGGATCACCTCCCATTTTCCAACTTAATCAACGTGCTAACTACGATTAGATCTAAGACAATTTCTGCAGCTTTGCTTCGGTGCGTCAATCGCTTCTTCCGGCGAGTTTCCGGCGAACTTCCGTCGATCATCCGATGAACCCTCGGTGATGCTCCTGCGGACTTCCGGCAAACTCCTGGACTTTGCGACGATCCACTTGGCAAGTTCCGACGAGCTTCGCTTGGCAAGCTTCTGGACTTCTCGGATCTGTTCTAGCAGAACCTCCGACGACCGTCCGAACTTCCGTCGAACTCTCGAACTTCCAACGTGATCATGAACTTGACTCCGGCGCAACTCCTGCTACTTGTCTAACTTTCATCGTAGTTAATCCTGCACACTCAAAACAAAAACTTCGATCGAGACAATTAATCCTAAGCAATTAACCAAGTTGTCCGGCATGTCATTGGTCCCTCGACGCTTCGTCCGATTCTTCGGCGCATCGTCCTTTCCTGCAACCTATTGCCCAATCGGCCAGTTGACTCCGCAACTCCGATATCCTTGGCACAATACCCGCTCTTCTTGGCCCGATGCCCGAGTCCACGACCCGAAGCCTTCTATCGATACGTCGACCGATCCACTGGCCCGACGTCCAATCTTCTGACATGTTCCTCCGGCACAACATGATGTTCCTGCTTTAATTGTCTCATCCTGATCGAAGCATCCTGCGTCACTCAAAACGCAGATTAAGTCATAAACATATGTCAAGTAGTTTCATCATCAAAATACGAGATTCAACAGTTCACACAAGATTACAACAGCGTTTTCTTTCTTTTTCACTCTCAATTCTTGTGTTTATTAACTTGGGATAAGAGGGGTATTTATAGGCCTCAAGTTGATTCAAACTTGGAGATTAAAAATGACGTGCCAAAGCGCCAACCAATGACGTGCCGGGCAACAGAATGTCAATTCGCGTTGTAATAATTGTCTAGATCGGAGTAGAGTTTTGGCTTGTGTGTGCATGATTAACTACGATAACGATGAAGACATAAAGCGAAACAAAATGCCGGAGTCAAGCACGAAGGATTCGTTGGGAGTTCGAGAGTTCGACGGAAGTCCGAAGGTTCGTCGGGAATGCTGCCGAAACTAGCCGAGAATGAGTAGGGAGCTTGCCGAAGGGTTTTTCGGAAGCTCGCCAAACGGTTCGTCGGAAGTTCACGGAGCTCACCGAGAAAGATCGGAGCTTGCCAAAGAAGCTCATTGGAACTCGCCGAGATCAAATCGTGAAGTCTACGAGCTTATCGGGAGTCCGTAGAATGGTTTCCGAGAGTTTGTCGGAAGACCGCCGGAAGTTCGCCGGAAGCTCGTCGAAAGAAGTCTTGACTTGCAGACTTTGTAATAGCTTTGAAAATGTCTTTAAATTCGTAGTTAGCATGTTACTTAGGGTTAGGATTAGGTATTAATCCTATAACCCAAGTATGGGCCAATTAGGCCCGAGTTTGGACTGGTTTGGGCCAAGTTTGGTGCCCAAACTAGTAAGCTGTAAGGGTCTGGCGGTGGCATCGCCAGACTGGGCGGTGGCACCGCTAGTGCAACGGTCGACTGGCGGTGGCACCGCCAGCCTCGGGAACTCAAGGGAATTCAAATTTTGGAGATCAAATTTGAATCCTCTTGGGGTCTATAAATACCCCCCAATTCTCAGCAGAGAACACAACCTTTTGAGAAGCTAGAAGTTGAGAAAAGCTTTAAGAAAAGTCTTGTTTTCAATAGCTTGAGTGTTCACCTCCTTTCTTTTCATTGAAATTTTTGTAAAAGGGTGAACCACTTGTAAGAGGTTGTAAGAGGGGTGTAAGAAGGAGGTTGATCTTCGCCTAGTAAAGGAAGATCATTAGTGGATGCCGGTGGCCTCCACGGAAGAGGAATCGGAGGAGTGGATGTAGGTCACGATTGACCGAACCACTATAAATTACCATCTTCTCTGGTTTGCATTTTATTCTTGCCATTTACATACTGCAAACTACTTTACTTAGTCACTACGCTTCCATACGCTTCTAAGTTATTAAGCTTTTCAAGTTCGATTTTTTATCGTACGAAAGATTTTTCCAAAACCGAAGTTTTAATCCGCTGCACTAATTCACCCCCCCCCCTCTTAGTGCCGCTCCGATCCTAACAATTGGTATCAGAGCCACGTTTTTCTACCTTGGTTTAACACCCAAATAGAAATGGCTCTTTACGGCTTTCAAGAGGGTCACTCTCTCATTTGTCCTCCCTTTTTCAATGGGACGGACGACACTTATTGGAAAACTCGAATGAGAGTTTTCTTACTTTCTTTGGATTTGAATTTATGGCACATAGTCGAAAATGGATTTGAAATGTCTTCTCTTCCAATGAACCATTGGAATGATTTGGAGAAGAAGATGTTTTCTTTAAACGCAAAGGCTATGAATGCCTTATTTTGTGCTTTGGACAAAAATGAGTTCAATCGGATTTCAACGTGCGAAACGGCTTTTGATATTTGGCGAACACTTGAAATCACACACGAGGGAACTAGTAGAGTCAAAGACTCGAAAGTTAACATTTTAATACATGATTTCGAGCTTTTTCGAATGAAGCTGAGCGAAACCATTGTTGACATGTACACCCGTTTTACGGATGTCGTCAATGGTTTACAAGCTCTTGGCAAATGTTTCTCGAATTTTGAACTTGTTAGTAAAGTTTTACAATCACTTTCTAAAGCTTGGGAATCAAAAGTAACGGTAATACAAGAAACAAAAGATTTAAATATTTTTCCACTTGAAGAACTTATCGGCTCATTGATGACATATGAAATGGTGCGCAATGCACATGATGAACACAATGAACACTTGGACCACCTTCCAAAGAACAGGAAGGATTTGGAACTCCGGACAAATAAATACCACTTGAGCGATGACTCAAGTGATGAGGACAATGATGAACTTGAACTTCGAACATTAAATCTTAATAAGTTTATTAAACAAAAATCTAAAATAAATAATGAACTTGAACGGAGGAAGAGGCCAAAGAAGAGGAAGGCAACCAAGGATGAATCAAGAACTTCTAAAGGTGAAACGGCGAATTGGGCTTTGACGGGCTTCGACTACAAGGTAAGTAACTCAACTCTCTTGAATTATTTTGAAATTACATAATACTTTTCATGAGTTATTTTTTAGTTTAGGATTAATTTTCTTAAAAATTACATGAAAACAAAAAATTAGAAATCATGCTTATCATTCTAGTAATTTTGAAAATAATTATGAAAATTATATGATTTTGATTAAAAATGCCTTATGAAATATGATATCATGCCTAATGAATTTATTTTTTGAAACTATGCATGATGATGATGAGTTTTGGGTAATTTATAGTTTATTAATTATTGATGACTTCCATAATGATCTTTTATGATTCATGGATTATCGATTTTTATCATGATGAAAGTTGCTTTTAAAAATGATGCATGGATTTTATATGCAAACTAAGTATGAAAAGATAGATTCACCTAAAAAGAAAAATGCATGACTATAACAAATAACAAAATGATTTTGTTTGAAAATACCTTATGCCCAATGAAACCATCATTGATGAATATGCTTTATGTTTAATAGTTTCTTTGGCTTATATGTCTTATCATGATAAATATTTTGAAAAGTTTATATCATACTTGATGACTATTATACATGATGATTTATTGGTCTTGAAGTTATTCAATTTTGATTAAATGAAATCATGTTTGACTTGAAGTAATGAGTTGAAATCAATTTTTTTTGGAATTATGTGTTGCACCTTTTTATCTTGATGATCTTTGATTTTTTTTGTTTTAAAACGATGATGCATGGATTTGAAAGAAAAGGACATGCATGCATGGAATCAATCAATAAGTTGAAACAAAAGGAGGCAAGATTTTTTATTGAAAATTTTCTTTTTCTCTATCTTATTGATTTATACCTAAGAGATCAATAAAATTATTTATGCCATTTTGAATCTCTTGAAAGAAATGTTGAGATTTTGATGATTTAGACGATTTGAATTTAAATGAGTTTTATCTAAAATCATGATCTTGATTCCGTGATATTTACAAATTAAGATTTATTATGAATCAAGATTTTTCATTAATCGATCTCCTAAGATTTTCTTTTGATTATTTATGAGTAGGTTTTTCAAAAAGAAATCATGTCTTTTGGTATTCACATGTTCTAATCCTTCATGATAAAATTTTTATGTAATTCCTTATATTCATGAAATGTTTATCACCCAATTATTTTCTTCTTGATATTCCTTATGTGGTGATATAAAATTATGCATGAAATACTCTTGAGATTATTTTGATGCATACAAATGAAAAGTTATGATCATGCATGGTAGGATGCAATTTGACAAATTAATACCATTATGATTTGAAATATTTATAATTTGGAATGATGCATGCAATACTTATGCTTTTTATTATGATAATATATGTGATGTATTGCATATGATGTGAATCATAAGATTTTATATGCATGAATTGAGATTTTGTTCTCCTATGATTCATTTCGCTATTAACTAACAAGAAACTTGTTCTTGTAAACCATGATACGCTACTTGATATCTTGATAATTTATAACTTGAGTTTTCCTTTTGAATCAAGATTGTTTCATATCATGTTTTCTATTTACAATTGAAGAAATTTGTCAAAAATGATATATGTCTTTTGACAATCAATTTTATCTTTGTTATTTACCCTTGTCATGATTTGAAGATTATAGTAAAGGGAAATGAATTACATGATTGTATTGTTCTTCCCTTCTTTTTGACAATGACAAAGGGGGAGATAGCTAGCTTGCACAAGTCAAGGAGATGCAAAACTTGATTGCTAGCTTGTCTATCTTAAGTAGCAAAGATTGCTAACTTGCTTATTTCAAGAAGCAAAAGTTGTCTTCTTGAATATTACTATCTTGCCTATCTCAAGAAGCAAAACATGCTAACGTGAACATCTAGCAAACTTGTATATTTCAAGAAGCAAGGGTTGCTTTCTTGTACATCTCAAAACTACTAGCTTGCATGCTCTAAAAATATTGTAAAATTTGCTAGCTTGTATGTTGTAGAAATTACTATCATACTACCTTGCATATCTATGATGATAGCAAAATTGCATAATGATAAAACTAGGAGATTATGTTAATTATGCAATGTTGGTATCCAATGTTGAACTTGGATATTTCAAAAACTTGCAACTTGCACATTGCAATAGGAAGCAAGAGTCATGGGCCTACATAAGAAAGCTATCTTGCATTTGCTTTCGAAATTTTTACTAGCTTGTATGTTGCAAAACTTGCTCACTTTTTCAAAAACTTTGCTAGCTTGCACTTTGTAAAGGAAGTAAAAATAGCACTTCTCTAAAGAGAAGAAAGAACTTACTATTTTGAACATCACAAAAATTTGCTACCTTGCATGATGTAAAATTTGCTAAGATCACTATCTCAAAAGAGTTGCTATCTCAAAAAAGCAAATGTGCTATCTTGTCTATCTCAAAATACAAAGCATGCTAACTTGTTACGGAAGCAAAATTGCTAGCTCAAACATTGCAAAGGAAGCAAAAATTTGCTAGCTTGAAACTTGCTAGCATGTAGTCTAAAGAGAAGCAATTAGTTGTTATATCAAGAAATGCAAACAAGCTAAACTTACACATCTTTAATTGCTAGATTGCATGATGATAAAATTTGATACTATGTTTTTCATGCAATGTATGAAACTTTTTTTCTCTAAACACATAAGAGTAGGAACTTCTCCTTTTTGTTGATGACAAAGGGGGAGAAGTATATTGATGACTTCATGCATTAAATTGAATATTTTATATATTTGCATGATGGTTTAAATGTTTATCAGAACTAGTGATGAATGTTACTTGGATTTGGGATAATCCAAGTGTTCTATCAATGGCATATTGATAGGGGGAGTTTGGTTAAACTCCGGGGAGTTAAAGTTAACTCCGTTAGTCATCAATTAGTTGTCATCTTCAAAAAGGGGGAGATTGTTGAATCTCATATTTTGATGATGAAACTAATTGATAATTATGTTTATGTTTAACTGCATTTTGAGTGATACAGGTCTACTCGATCAGGATTAGACAGTTAACGCAGGAGGAATTGACGTTGTGCCGGAGGAGATCACGTCAGGGTACTGGACGGCAGAAGGCTTCGGACGTCGGGCGTCGGGCCAAGGAGAGTGGAATTGCGCCAAGGATATTGGGGTTGCGGAGGTCAACCGCCGATTGGGCAACAAGCCGCAAGAGAGGACGATGCACCGAAGAATCGGACAAAGCGCCAACCAATGACGTGCCGGGCAATAGAATGTCAATTCGCATTGTAATAATTGTCTAGATCGGAGTAGAGTTTTGGCTTGTGTGTGCAGGATTAACTACGATAACGATGAAGACATAAAGCGAAATAAAATGCCGGAGTCAAGCACGAAGGATTCGTTGGGAGTTCGAGAGTTCGACGGAAGTCCGAAGGTTCGTCGGGAATGCTGCCGGAACTAGCCGAGAATGAGTAGGGAGCTTGCCGAAGGGTTTTTCGGAAGCTCGCCAAAAGGTTCGTCGGAAGTTCACGGAGCTCACCGAGAAAGATCGGAGCTTGCCAAAGAAGCTCATTGGAACTCGCCGAGATCAAATTGTGAAGTCTACGAGCTTATCGGGAGTCCGTAGAATGGTTTCCGAGAGTTTGTCGGAAGACCGCCGGAAGTTCGCCGGAAGCTCGTCGAAAGAAGTCTTGACTTGCAGACTTTGTAATAGCTTAGAAAATGTCTTTAAATTCGTAGTTATCATGTTACTTAGGGTTAGGATTAGGTATTAATCCTATAACCCAAGTAGGGGCCAATTAGGCCTGAGTTTGGACTGGTTTGGGCCAAGTTTGGAGCCCAAACTAGTAAGCTATAAGGGTCTGGCGGTGGCACCGCCAGACTGGGCGGTGGCACCGCCCAGCACCCGAGAAGTCGGGCGGTGGCACCGCTAGTGCAATGGTCGACTGGCGGTGGCACCGCCAGCCTCGGGAACTCAAGGGAATTCAAATTTTGGAGATCAAATTTGAATCCTCTTGGGGTCTATAAATACCCCCCAATTCTCAGCAGAGAACACAACCTTTTGAGAAGCTAGAAGTTGAGAAAAGCTTTAGGAAAAGTCTTGTTTTCAATAGCTTGAGTGTTCACCTCTTTTCTTTTCATTGAAATCTTTGTAAAAGGGTGAACCACTTGTAAGAGGTTGTAAGAGGGGTGTAAGAAGGAGGTTGATCTTCGCCTAGTAAAGAAAGATCATTAGTGGATGCCGGTGGCCTTGACGGAAGAGGAATCGGAGGAGTGGATGTAGGTCACGATTGACCGAACCACTATAAATTACCGTCTTCTCTGGTTTGCATTTTATTCTTGCCATTTACATACTGCAAACTACTTTACTTAGTCACTACGCTTCCATATGCTTCTAAGTTATTAAGCTTTTCAAGTTCGATTTTTTATCGTACGAAAGATTTTTCCAAAACCGAAGTTTTAATCCGCTGCACTAATTCACCCCCCCCTCTTAGTGCCGCTCCGATCCTAATAGGTACCACCACCCAAACTGACGGTACCATTGCTTGACATAGTCTTAGAGACTGTGCCACAATGGTTTTGTTAGGATCAAGAGCACTAAGGAGGGGGGGGGGGGGGGGAATTAGTGCAGCGGAAAACTTTCGACGATTAAAACTGTATTCGTACGATAAAAATGATTTCAGTAAGAAAGCCGATTTGAAAATTACTTTAACTTAAGATTAGGAAAAGTGCAGTTAAAGTAAAGCTATGGAGGCAGTTTGCAGTTAAGATGGAGAACATAATGTAAATACAAACCGAGATTTGGAGTGGTTCTGTCAATTTTGACCTACATCCACTTTTGGCTTCCTCCACCGATGAGGTCACCGACGTCCACTATAGGCCTTCCTTCAAAAGGCGAAGGCCAACCACCCTTTTACAGTTTCACTCCTTTTGACAGGCTTAGAAGTTATAGAATTTTCACTCCTCTCTTAAATGATCAAAACTTGGAAGAAAAGAGGGAGGAGAACTATTGGTCTTTATAACACTTTTGAGCTCTAAATTCATAGAGTAAGATCAAGCTTTCGGTGTCCTTTCATATAGGAAAGGGTGGGGTTTATATAGGCCCCAAACTGGTTTGAATTTGGAGCTCAAAAATGTCATCTCACAAATTTCTGGGGTCCAACCACGGACCAAAATGCTTAAGCAGAAATTAACGTAGTACACTCATCAGCCCCATATAAGCTAATCATACACATTGCCCACTTCCGATGTGGGACTAATGGGATGTTACAATATCCCCAACTCAATTAGCTTGACGTCCTCGTCAAGGCCCGACATAACCCAGATCGAACCCTAGCTTAGTGCATGTGAGGTTTAACTCAGTGGTGGCTCCACGCCGTGATGAGTTCTCGACTCCATCCACGGGTAGCCCTTTCCTACTCAAGCCCTCTCACCCTGCCCAAATGCTAGGTCAGCTCTGATACTAAATGTCATGACCCGAGTCTGATGAGCCAACTAGCTAATAACTCCATTTTGGTCATTCAACCACGGACCAAAATGCTTAAGCGGAAGTTAACGTAGTACACTCATCAGCCCCATATAAGCTAATTATACACATTGCCCACTTCCGATGTGGGACTAATGGGATGTTACACTACTGCTCGGAGACCGAGCTCAAGCGGTACCACCGCATGACAGGGGCAGTACCACCGTCCAGTCTCACTCGGAGACTGAGCCCAAGCGGTACCACCTCCTGACCTGGGCAGTTGCACCGCCTAGCTTTCCTGAGCTCCTAGGCGATGCCACTGCCGACCCAGGCGGTGCCAAAGTCGGCCAGAAAATCTGTGTCCGAATGAGCTAATCCATTCGGCCCAATTTGGGTCTGTCAAGGGCTCAATTGCCCCCAGATTAAGTTAATGGGATCACCTCCCATTCCTAGCTTAATCTACATGCTAACTACGATATTTCTTAAGACATTTACTACAACTTGCTTCGGTGCGTCAATCGCTTCTTCCAGCGAGCTTCCGGCGAACTTCCGACGAACATTCGACGAACCCTCAGCGATGCTTCGGTGGACTTCCAGCAAACTCCTAGACTTACGATGATCCACTTGGCGAGTTTTGACGAGCTTCTTTGGCAAGCTCCTGGACTTCTCGGATTTGTTCCCGTAGAACCTCCGATGACCGTCCGGACTTCTATCGAACTCTCGAACCCCCAACGTGATCATGGTCTTGAATCCGGCGCAACTCCTGCTGCATGTCTTATTTCCATCGTAGTTAATCCTGCACATATAAAACAAACTTCGATCTATACAATTAATACTAAGCATTAATCAAGTTGTCTAGCATGTCATTGGTCCCTCGACGTTTCATCCGATTCTTCGGCGCATCGTCCTCTCCTGCGGCCTATTGCCCAATCGGCTAGTTGACTCCGCAACTCCGATATCCTTGGCGTAATGTCCACTCTTCTTGGCTCGATGCCCAAATCCATGGCCCAAAGACTTTTGTTGATACGTCGACCGATCCACCGGCCCGACGTCCAATCTTCTAACATGTTCCTCCGACCCAAATTATTTTTCCTGCTTTAATTGTCTCACCCTAATCGAAACATCCTGCGTCACTCAAAACGTAGATTAAAACATAAACACAATTATCAATTGGTTTCATCATCAAAATACGAGAATCAACAATCTCACCCTTTTTTATGATGACAACCAATTGACGACGGAGTTAAACTTAACTCCCGGAGTTTAAACAAACTCCCCTTATCAATATGTCATATTGATAAAACCTTGAATTTAAACTGAATTCAAGTCATTGCAATATTCATCATGAATACTTGCAACACGTCATCATGAACTTATGCATAAACTTATGCATAACATCATCGCCTTCGGCCATCCCTCGCTTCCGAATCCTCCTCGACGTCATAGAATGAGTCAACGAGGTCGGCCAGCTCGTCTGCCGAGTCGGGGGACTCCTCGGCCGGCTCGCCTCCTGCCAAATCTCAAAGCCGCGCCCTGGCTGTCTCGTCCAGCGAGGAGGGAAAAGTTGAGAGTCGTTCAAGAGGGAACACTTCACCTGTAGCGTCACATACAATTGCATCACTGTATCAGCTATAAATATCACGGTGAAAGGCTTCGGAGGAAAACAACTGGTGGGAGAACAAGCACAGTCGCGTTCCAAGAACGTGATACTTGCAGTGGTGTTTCAACAGAATGACCATACCTCCACACAAAAGAGGTACAATCTGAAGGTTAAACACTAATTGTATGAGGAAATGGATCTGTCTTGATCAATTCCCCAAAACACCACTGCAAGCCGCTATATAGTGTTTTGTTTCACATTGTTTGCATAAAAATATACGACTCCTGGCGACAACTAACTATTGTTTTGTTTCACATATCTAATTATCCAGCTCCCAGTATCATAACAAACTGCAGTGAAGACAAATAACAAGATGTAGAAAAGTGACAGATCAGTTCTCTCTTAACAAGGAAAAGCTTTGCAGTGTACAGACATCATCACTCCACCATCATCGCAACTTCACGAAAGCAGTATCTAATAATCATAATAGGCTAATCAAGGTTTCGGAGAACAGAACTCCACCCGAAAATTGTAGGGAGGATCTCCCACTACCAAAAATTATTGACGTCCAAGAATTTCTCGCACGGAGATGCATGTATACTGAAATAAAAATCGTCATCATATGGGAAAAAATGATGATGCGTCCTTAAGCACCACCAGAGCCGTATTTCTTCCCAAAGACAATCAGCTGCAGCTTGTCGTAGCCAGCAAGCACACCGGCACCAGCTATAGCACGGAGGATGTTTGCACCAGCACCCTTGAACAGGGACTTGGCTCCCTCGTTCTTCAGAATTTGGGAGAAAGCGTCCAGAGAGCTCTTGTACTTGACAGCTTCTCCGGAGGTCATCATCATTCTTCTCCTTACCGTGTCAATAGGATAAGATGCAAGGCCAGCTCCGTTGGTGATCAACCAACCCAAGGCAAAGCTCGCAAAGAAACTATCCTGCAATCAGTTTGATAAATAGTTAAAAAGTAAAAAATCCATTGCAACAGAGAATAACATACCTTAAAGTAAAAAATGTATACTCCAACTGCTATATCTACATTTCTGAAAAGTAAGGCCGTGTATTACCTGTATTAAAGATTATCTTATAAAATTTAGTAACCAAGTTTCGAAAAAAAGGTACATCTAATATTTCACCGAAAGATAGAATCTGAAGCAAGTAGAATTTGCACACAAGGCCAAGATTTACCTGCAGGCTTCCAGTGAGGAGTACTGGCTTCAAAGAGTCGTACAATTCCAAAGTAAAGACCACGATACACTATAATCCCAACGCATGAAATATTAAATCCTCCGTAGAGTCCAGCAATGCCATCGGACTTCAGGGTCTTCCGGTAAACATCAACAAGACCATTAAATTGCCTTCCCCCACCCTTCTTCGCGGCCTTTGCATCATTTGCCAAACGCGTACGAGCATAGTCTAGAGAGTATACAAAAAGCAAGGAACAAGCACCAGCAGCACCACCCGAAGCAAGATTGCCACCAAACCATTTCCGGTATCCATCCTTGTCTTTCTTAAAATTAAACATCCTCTTGAAGTAATCCATAAAGGCAAAGTTCAGAGCCTGGAAGCAATAAACCCTTTGGTAAGTAGAACTAAAGCGATGGAAAAGCACAATACACATGATGGTAAGAAAGATAATTTTTATACCAGAAAGTGAAACAATAAATCAATTTCTACATATTGCCATTTGTTTCATAGATTATAATCTGTCTAGACAAATTATACATTCTCTTATGTACAAATTATAACTGACTAATTCAACTGACTGATGTTCCATTTCCACATTGTAACAACTGGTTGAGGAGGTAGGACTTGCATCAAAAGCCATAACCAAGCAGCGTGAAGTTTGATGGTTACACACAGATTCAGCAATTTTAGTCACCACTGCTATGCTGACAAACTTACAGATCAATATGTAAGGCAGTTACATTGAAATCACAGTTAATGAAGACTTATGCTTGCTATATCATCTTTTTGATACTTGAGACAAATATCACCTACAGTGACAAGAATGTTAGAAGAGAAATGTATAATGACACAGCAAGAAGAAATTCTGAGAAAAAAAGCAATAACAAAGTAGTTACAAGGCCATAAAAAACCGAGCCAAAACCAGCCTGCTAATGTCCAGACACTTTAAGAAGCAGATGCAAACTTAAATTCACCAGTTGTATGCACCTTTATGGTAATTTTTATATGAACAAATGTTTGGGGTTAAATTGCATAAATATGTAACACAACCACATATAAGTCTACCTGAGTGGGAAAGTAATTAATATGAATCTTCTATTTTTATATGAATCTTCTATTTCTGTAAAACATAATATTTTAATTAAATTAAAAGTAATTAATTTTTCTGTTTGTAATTTGAGGAAAACAACTCTGAGACCATAGTGATGACGATACAGCAGTGATGTGAATCAGACAGGTAATGGGTTATGAAGATACAATCACATAAAATGGATTCTTATTACTCTGCAAAGTCAGTATGTATTTGTGAGAAAAGGTCATCTAAGAAAGCAACCGTGCGCACAAACAGACTTTTACTAGAAAAGCTAGATAGTATCACTACTCTGAGCCTTGCATTGTTTCCTTAAGCCCACCGCTCCAATGAACTGTTGGTTTAAGAGCTTTGCTTCATAGCGACGACACAAACACCGACCAAAATACAGATGCATACACTGCTACTAGCTGGACCTTTCATATAATTTATGATAAAAGCCCTCCAACAAGTCAAACTGATCTCTGACTATTAGTATTTGACGTTGGTGTGTTCACTGCTTGAGATGTTGCTAGTCGGGCGTGCTATCTTGCATACAGAGATGCCTTTGGGCAACAATATTAAATCCATAAAGAATCTGATCAAAACAGAATAATTGTGCATATGCAGATTCAACATGATGACATATGACAGGAACATGCTCACCGTCGAAATGCATTGCTCTCATGGGCTGCTGAGCTTCCCTGCGAGTAGTAAGCACGACGACGGACACTCTCTTCTATCGTAGTACTCCCTCCCTTTTCAGCTCCATATATGTTATTTTGGGCAACAACCAAAAAATTCTTGCCTCTTGAAAAGCTTGCCCTCATTGCTTCTTGGGCATCAGCCTCCGTTGCTCTCTTCAACCGCTTCATCCTTTGCTCCTCGTGGTGTTCTGCATCCAGTTGCATCTCTCTTAGCCGAGCTGCTCTCTCTTCCTCCGACATCTTTGGTACACCCCGACGACGGTTATAGCCAGGCTGTTCTCTTTGCCTGTTGGTTTCCCTGTTCTTGTCTTCCATGCCAAGCTCAGAATCAGTATGATGTTGTTCAGATGCAGAATAATTAGACCTTGTACCATCTTTCTCGTGAGTGTATCTCGAATGCCTTTTCTTTTCTTTCTTATCTTGCTTCTTCTTTTTCTCATCTTCTACCTGTAAAATTGAAAAGATTAGTGATTCAATTGAAGATGTGGTATGCTTATAATTCGAACAATAATTCTTCGTTTGTATTCTTAAGCCACATAATCATTTGAGAGACACAGGAAAGAAAAAATAATTTTTAATAGTAAGAAACTTATAAAATATTGATTCTCTGACTTGGGAGGTTCAGTTTGCTGACAGCCTGATACGGAAACAAAGAACAGTGATTCATGAAAAAAGTTAATCTATCAAATAATGACATGGAACTAAAAGGATGAAAGGGTTTTTGGCCACAGCTTGCCATCATTTGAGCAAACTGTGGTGATTTTGGCAAACGCATTAGCACAAAACCAAGCACAGGAAGGTGTAATTTAATAAAAGAGTCCAACAAAATTTTGAGATCTGATAATTGTAACTATGCAGATTATTTAGAGAAGAAACATGTTTATGGACATTCTAGCATCCATAAAAGGAAAACAGACAAAACCACTTACAGATTTCTTAATCATTGCCATCTTTATGGGATTATTCTTTATTCGAGCAAGTGCTTCCTGCTCACGCTGACGGATAAGGAGCAAAGGGTCAGAGTGAAGTTTCCTCCAAGTATCATTTGCAGACTGAGGCTTATCCTCAAATAGAGCTCCAGGAACAGCAGCCTGACATACATTAAGAACTTATCACATGTTAAATTACATCATAGGAACAATGAGGAAGGTGCATAATGAAAACCAAAAAGTATTGCTAAAAAGATGTAACGACAGTACAACATACGAGCAGTTAAATTGAGAAACAAGATGACAACATTAAACATTAATATACCAACATATAAGACGGCTAGTTTTAAGAAATGCATAAAGCACATTCCAACTTTTCAATCAAGAAGTGATGCAAGCAAGCAAACAAACAAAAATGAACTATAATAAAAGGCAACAACGGATCTACAGGAATAATGAACACTTGATATCGTGCATGTCTCATGATATAGCAAAGAAACTTTCCACATGTACAACATGGTGGCACAGTATTACACTGCGTCCAACAGCTAGCATATCAAAAGACAGCATGCAAAAGCCTCAATCAGACATATTTAGTAAATACTTATTTTACTCACCTAAATCTACGGTAAAAGCCAACATTGTAACAGTACTCAGTCCATTTCATCCACAAATACAAATGTTTATTTGTGAAAGATGTAGTGAACAAAAGGAAAAATAAAACAGGCTCCAGAAAGAAGAGTATAAAAGTGGGTGTACAATTACAGTATCCACAATGGCATACAACATTTTTAAATATATCTTGCATATATTAATATATGATTTTTCACAAGAGAAACTTCCTATAGTCACACACCCCTATTCTGATCCGCCGGAGGATCATTGTTGTGTTTTCCATATAACAGAAATTGTCTGCTGATGTACCGATAGCTAAAGCAGTATAGCTACAATGGATCAATAATTTTATTCTTAATGAGGTGAAGAGTTGGGACTTGGTAACACCACAGATAGCAAGGAAAGAGACGGGGAGTGCTCCTTTTGCTACTCCTCACCTCAACTAACCTCACCCCTATCCTCATTCTCAGGTGGATTATTGTTATGTTTTACATAAACCAGAAACATTCCACCGATATACCAATAGCCAATATGGCTTATGAGGACTTATCTCCAGGTAAGAAACTGGAGAACTGGGATTTGGTAACACCACAAATAGCAAAAGCTAGCTGCTACTGCACAAGACAGAACAACATGCTATATGGGTTGAGATTACAAAGATAGAAGTGAAGGAAAGCAACAAAAAAAGAAGAAAGAAAGAAGAGGAAGGACACAAGCACAGAGAAAAAGAAAGAGAAATGTAGCATAATGATGAATTTCTACTGTAAGAAGAAAAATTAGCATTCTGATGCTACTCTTGAGGTGTATTTAGTTCATAATTTTTCTAGTTTAGTGTAGTTGTAGAGCTTGCAAACAATCAAAATATGTTGTTTTAAAAGTAAAAAGTTCATGGAGCACTAGCAAAAAAATGGTTTCTAGCTATCTGTCCTAGCCATTTTTTGCCCACGTGGTTAGGAGTATAGGTTGAAAATTACTTTATCTCTTTACATAAAATGAAAAAAGTTTATAAGAAAAGCATATCTCTAAAATTTTAAGCACTCAAACTCTGGGACACTTCATGCATCTAGAAAATGCCAATCCATGAAGCCACAGTATAGGAGCACATTGCTCAAGTCACATATAGGTGTCGGAGCTTAAAATGATATGTCGAGTATCCTGCTTACCACTGCAAAAAGGTAAAATATTTACTGTTAAACTATTAAATGTGACTGTCCAGTGATTGCAAAAGGCGCTCGGGCGCTCGCCTAGGCGCTCGGCCGAGGCGAGGCGAGGCCCGAGCGCCTCGCTAATGTCCCAGGCGACGCGCTTCAAACAGGCGCCGCCTGGGCGCTCGCCCGAGCCCAGGCGCTGGGCGCTTCGGGCGAGCGCCTGGGTAAACCAAGGCGACCGAACCAGAATTTTAGGTCTAGTTCGGTCCTGGTTCGGTTGTTAGTTGGTTCAATCGAACCAACTAAACCGATATAACCCCAACCCTAACCCTAACCCTAACCCAACACTAACCTGCTGTCGCTGCCGCTCTCGATCCCGATCGCGATCTCGTCGCTTGCTGTCGCTGCTCGCGCCTCCCGCGAGCCTTCCCGCTGCTCGCGCCTCCCGCGAGCCCTCTCGCTGCTCGCGCCTCCTGCGAGCCCTCCCGCTGCTCGCGCCTCCCGCGAGCCCTCTCGCCTCCTGCGAGCCCTCCCGCGAGCCTTCCCGCTGCTCGCGCCTCCCTCGAGGCCTCCCGCTGCTCGCGCCTTCCGCTCCCTTTCCCTTTCCCGCTACCGCCGCTCGCCGCCGCTCGCCGCTGCTTCCTCATTTCTCTATCAGGCTCAGTATACTCTTAATATTAAGTTTATTTGAATTTTGAAATGATTAATTTTCTGTTAATAGATTAATAATATATTATTTTGATTTTAATGTTGTTAATTTTTATTTATTTAAAATTATTGTTAGGTTTCAACATAAATGGCAAGTGTAGAGAGCAACTCAATAGAGTTTCCAATGGTATCAAAAAAAGATCCTGCATGGAAGTATAATTATTTGAAGGATCCGAAAGATCCTAATGCAGTGACTTGCATATTCTGCGATAAGACTACCAGAGGTGGTATTTTTCGTGCAAAACAACATCTAGTAGGAAATTTCAAGAATGCAGCAGCTTGCAAAAAATGTCCACCTGAGGTAAAAGAAGAGTTGCTGAATTATATGAATGAAAATAAGACACAAAAGAATGAATCTTATGGGAATTTACCAGAAGACAATGTTGAACATCTCAGGGATAAAGAAGAAGATTATTCTGCGAGTATTAACCCAAGTGAAAAAAGAGTATACGACAAAAAGGGAAAAGAAGTTATGAGTACTAAGAAAAGTAGAAAAGGACCGATGGATCTATATATGCTTCAAGGATCCCAGAAACAACAAGGGCAAGCAGGAGGCTCAAAATTGAGACAAACAAATATAAGTGATGCTTGTGATAAAGAAATAAGAGGAAGAACAATTCAGCACATTGCTCGCTTCTTCTATCAGGCTGGTCTTCCCCTTAGTACAACTCGTTTAGACAGTTTTAAGGATATGATTGAAGCTATTGGAAGATATGGTGCATGATTAAAACCTCCAAGTTATTATGAGATGCGAGTTTCATTGCTGCAAAAAGAGTTGAATTATACAAATGACTTACTAAAGGGTCATAAAGAATCATGGGCAACACATGGTTGCTCTATTATGTCAGATGTTTGGACTGACAGGAGGCGCAGGAGTATAATTAATTTTATGGTTAATTGTTCTTTAGGGACTATGTTTGTGAAGTCAATAGATGCTTCATCTTTTGTAAAATCTAGAGACAAGATATATGATTTACTTGACAACTTCGTGGACGAAATTAGAGAACAAAATGTCGTTCAAATCATAACCGACAATGGAAGCAACTATGTTTTAGCTGGTAATATTCATCTTTTGATTTTGTTAATTATTTTATCTTCAATTAAGTGTGTTAAACTCTTAAGTCTTATCATTTTTATTATCCTTTGTCTTAGGTAAATTGCTTGAATCAAAAAGACAACACTTGTATTGGACTCCATGTGCAGCACATTGTATTGATTTAATGTTGGAAGATATTGGAAAGATCTTATAAATCAAGAAAACCTTAGAAATGGCAATTTTTGTTGTTGGATTTCTTTATAATCACATTGGGGCTTTGAATATGATGAGAGAATTTACAGGGAATAAAGAATTAGTGAGACATGGTGTTACCCGATTTGCTACTTCATTCTTGACATTACAGAGCGTGCATCGTCAAAAACATACTCTGAGATATATGTTTACCTCTGAGAAATGGGTGACAAACAAATGGGCAAACGAAGCAAAACGCAAGAGGGCTGCTGATATCATCTTAATGTCATCCTTTTGGAATCATATAGTTTATATATTAAAGGTAATGGGCCCTCTTGTTCGAGTCCTTCGGTTGGTGGATAATGAAAATAAACCTGCAATGGGATATATTTATGAGGCTATGGATAGAGCAAAGGAGACGATTAAAAGATCTTTTAATGAAAATGAAGAAAAATATGAGAAAATTTTTACAATGATTGACGAAAGATAGAATTGTCAACTTCATCGTCCCTTACATGCAGCAGGATATTATTTGAACCCTGAATTCTTTTATAAGATTAAATCTGTTGGATTTGATGCAGAAGTTTTGGGTGGGTTATATCAATGTGTTGCAAGATTAGTTCCCAACATTGAGGTTCAAGATAAGATTATTCATGAATTATCTTTATATAAAAATGCTGAAGGTCTTTTTGGAATTCCAATTGCCGTTCGATCCAGGACAACTACCTCTCCAGGTATTAATAATTTGATATAATTAATTTCATATATATTATGTTACTATGTTATTGCTAATAATAACATAAATTTTGCAGCTGAATGGTGGAGTCTATTTGGAAATTCCACCCCGAACTTACAGAAATTTGCTATCAAAGTACTTAGTTTGACATGTAGTGCTTCGGGTTATGAGCGAAACTGGAGTGTCTTTGAGCATGTAAGTATTACTAAATATTTTTATTTTAATTAATTTATTTATTTAGATATGTATTAATATATTTTTAAATTATATAACATGATAGATTCATTCGAAGAGAAGAAATCGGTTAGAACATCAACGATTGCACGATCTTGTTTACATAAAGTATAATCAAGCTTTGAAGACTCGTCATGATTTGAAAAATAGATTTGATTCAATCTCATTGCAAGATATTGATGATTCAAATGAGTGGTTAGTAGGAGAAATGGGTGCTAACTTGTAAGATGCTGAAGACGAGCTTGTATTTGAAGATGATAGATTGACGTGGGGAGATGTGGCAAGAGCTTCAGGTGCTGGAGAATTACAAACATATACAAGACAGATGTCAAAGAGAAAAATGAGTGCAAAAGCATCAAGCTCGGCTCCTGCTATTGTTGAAGACATAGAGAATGAAACATATCTTGAAGAGGAAGGAATCGACGAACAAGAGGAAAAAGACAAATTCAATGAAGATGATTTGTGTGAAAATGACGATAATATTGATTATGATGAATGACTTTGATGTAAAATTTTAATGTTTTGAATTTTGAAACTTTTGTTAATGTGACATTGTGATTTTGTATCTTAGATTTTCTTAATTTAATAGCATATTTTTATTTAAAATTTTAAATAATTATATTTATTAATTATATTATATATTTTTATATTTTAGCGCCTCGTTTCGCTCGGGCGAGCGCCTAGCGCCTCGAGCGTTTTTGGACCTTGGCGCCTAGCGCTTTTTAAATCACTGTGACTGTCAAATATTTTATTTATTATCACCTTGATAATGCACTTACAATCATGTACCAGCCATGATGAATCAACTATCTACTCATGGTAAATTGACATATGCATTTTTTGTATAATCACATATATTTATTAGGTTTGATCATTGATGACAGCTGAAGTGGTAGTTTCCGAAGATTTTTGGGAACGGTGAACATGATCAAGGGTCAGACAAATCGTAGTGAAACTTAAAATAATTAAGAGAAAAAGGTATGGTGAACATGATCGAGGGTCAAACATATCATAGTGTAGCTTAAAATAATTAAGAGAAAAAAAAACTTGAGCGTGCTCAAGGTACAGTTTGTGATAAAAATTCTTCTATGTTTCACATTAGTTCTTTTATGAAAAAGTAGACAAAAACAAAAAGGCCTCCGCTATTCCAAGTCCATCTTTGAACATGAAATCCCTAAGACAACTTATCAAGATAGTCATTAATATATAATTGGGTTAAAGAATTTTGGCCACCTTAAAATCAATGCAGGTGTTGCCCGAAATTCCATATCTACTGGAGTTCTAAAAAAACTAAACTATTACTAATAAATAATTCGTAAGAGACATGTATGATTGATGTCTTCCGTAGCCAAAGTGATGGAAATTCTTAGATGTTACTGAATACTCTGTGAAAATGGGTTTTCCTATTGACAAAATTCAACACAAAAAAGAAGTTCCATGAAATAAGAAGTGCATCTGGTGCCTGAAGCTCCCAGCAATATGAGGTGTAGGGAAGGGTAATGTACACAGTTGTAGCCCTAAAAATAAAGGTTCCATAAAATAAGAAACAAAAGAGAAAGATATGCATGATTATGATTATCATCCAGTGATACTAGAGGTCAGCAAATCATGGTTACAAACTTTTCATATCATGGTATGATAAAGTAATAACTTGTAGCAAACAAACAAAGCTTCTCATTCTCATCCGATAAAGTTGTAGATTGATGCCAAAGAGAAATCTCTTTAATATAATACCAATTTTATAAAAAAAACTCTAATGTAAGATAGCCAAAGAAAAATCCCTTAAATCAATTTAGTAGAAAAGTTCAGGATGCATTTATTAACCGGCTATCAGAATGACATTCATTATTAAACATAACTTAACGTACTCAAAATCGTTGAAGAAAGCTTTTATTTCTAGTAATGCTTATTTGAATTTTTTTTCCCTAGTACTGATTATTAGGTTTAACTAGCAATGATGAAACAATCTCCAAATATCCTGTGCTTCAGGACTTTCTTGCTAGGAACTGTCTGACTGGGCAATTAAAGATACTTCGAGAAAGCATGTAAGGCTTTTCCTTGCTTCAGAAACAATAACGTGTAAATAGTAATAGAGCAAAGAGATGATAAACCAGAGGGATAGAAACCAATAAATATTCTGAAGTCTCCATATGATTAAATTTATTGTTGTCTCCACTCTCCACACTTGGAAAAAGTATTGTTAAGTCTCCATATGCTTAAATATCTCATTCGGGATTGTGATATTTCTTTGATGCAACCTTCTATAAAGTTATTGTTCAAGTACATGAATGTATTCTGAAGCCCCGTTCAAGATGTAGAAAATTGGACAATTGATGCCTAACAACATCGCCATCACGCAATGCGCCATATCTTTATACTCAATCATGATGATTCACAAAAATGAAAATCATGATACAAGTACATAATAATCCTAAAAGAATTGTACCTTGGAGGAACTAGCCTCGGATGTTGAGGTAGTGGAAGCCGCCGCGGGTGGTGCTTGAAGAGCCTTGAACCCATCTGAACTCCCCTTTCCCACCGCCAATCCTGACTCGTAGAGAAAATCCAACCTTTCTTGCCTCCTAATCGGATCAATCCCAGACAATAGCACAACGTCAGGAAAGCATGGCGCTAAGAAACAATCAACGAAACATTTTTTTTCCTCAAACAATCAAACAGAACCCTAACCCTAACCCAAAAATCAAGAAACTAAAGAAGGAAACTTGGGGATCGGGGCTTACGGGACGAGGCCGGCCTGTTCCTGGAGGAGGCGGAACTCGGACTTCTCGCGCTCGTCCTGGATCTGCTTGCGGAGCTCCTCGAGCTTGCGCTGCTCGGCCTCATGCTTCTGCTCCGCCTTCCACACGTTCTCGATGTTCCGGAGGCTCCCGGTGTGCCATCCCTTCTTGTTCAGAAATTTCAACGCCATCTCGTCCTCCAAGAACCCCTCGCGATCTCCTATTGTTCGATCTTTTTCTTGCCCTTCTTGATCTCTCCTTCCCTCGTCTTCGATTTTGATCTTTCTTCCCTAATTGAGCGATTTTTATCAGATGATGGAAAACAACGAAAACCCTAGCTCAAGTTGTCATCAAATCAAAGGCCAACGCACTTCACAGAAACAATACAAAAAATTTCAAGCGCGATAAAGGTATCAGAAAACTAGCTAGGGTTTAGAAGAAGGAAACTTACCACCACGGGCAAGGAAGACCAGATGCGGATACCAAAGGCGCAATCTTCAAAGCGAGCGAGCGAGCGCAAGGGTTCCGCCGTGCCGAGGCTTCCAGAGACTCAGAGTTCTGACTCGGTCAGCACGATCTTTTATATCATAGGAATTGAGCCGTGAGGTCGGCATCTGATGGTTGGAGTACTGATCTGAGCGGAGTGTGCACGGATTCGTCAGGCCACACGATTAATCGAGCCGTGCTTGGGTTTGAGCTCGGCGATTGTGAACTGAATGTGAATTTGTGAAAAGGTTCGGGTTCGGTGAGGCTCCTCGGCTTGGTTCAACCGAATCGATTACTTGGTTGATTCGGATGAGCCTATGGGATGCATAAATATGAAGAATCATTGAAGAGCATTGCAGCTCCACTAAGATAAACAAAACTGGACATATAATTCAATATCACGATTAACAAAATAATAATAATAATAATAATAATAATTAGTAATAAATATTGATTGATTCGAATGAACCTAAAAGATTTGCAAGGATTCACATTCGGTTCACATCTGCATTTCAGAAGGTAGTTTTGGTCATTGCTGGGCTCTTTCGGATACTATCTAGTTTTTCTAGTAAAAGTTTGTTTGTGCGCACGGTTACTATGGATTGCTTGTAAGTGCTGGATAAAAAGCTCTCGAAGAAAGATGAATATTCTTCAAGTACTTCATGGAATGCGAAAAAGGAAGAAAAAAGAAAGTCAAACTTACTTGCTTTGCTTTTAGACCTGGCATGGCACTGATACGGACATAAAGCTATTTGTTGATCTAGAAAAAGGAAAGGACATAAAGCTATTTTTATTATATTATAAAAAAAAGAACTCCAAAGCTCTAGAGAACCAGTATGGACTTTTTTTTTTCTTTTTTTCTTTCGCATTAGAAAAACACTTTTCCACTAAAAAATATATAAATAGATTACCCACTAAAATGGGAACAAAATTCTCCTAATTACATCCGAGTTTGACACATAAAGAAATTTTTAGGGTCAATTCTCTCTTCAAGTTGGGTAACTTGCTCTTTAAGTTCATGTATAATGTTCACCAAATAAGATTCACAGCACCAAACCTTAAAGCCCTTCTTAACAAACTACGATGAACCAACTAAAACAAACAAAAGGCTAAGAACAGTAAGTGAAAAGCCCTTTCTTCCATCTCTCTTCATCTTCTCTACAAACGTACACAGTTACATCGTTTCAGGTGGAAGGTGTTCTTGTCTCTGCATGCCCCTTGGTGCCATGGCCACGTTTTCCCTGCTCACCGGCATCTCCATGCACCCAGCAGCATCTACCCTACACAACTTCCCACCACCAACACAAGACCCCTGCTGCCTCTCCCGCGACCCAAACGGCACCTTTCTCTGTGAGCACGCCGCCGCGCGGTCCTCCCGTAGGAGCTGAACCATTTTGCTCGCACATACTCCCTCCGCCTCCACGTGCATGTCCGCGGCTCTGATGGACTCGACGTCATAGAATGAGTCATAAACAAACTCCCATATGCCATATTGATAAAACCTTGAATTTAAACTGAATTCAAGTCATTACAATATTCATCATGAATACTTGCAACACGTCATCATGAATTTATGCATAAACTTATGCATAACATCATCGCCTTCGGCCATCCCTCGCTTCCGAATCCTCCTCGACGTCATAGAATGAGTCAACGAGGTCGGCCAGCTCGTCTGCCGAGTCGGGGGACTCCTTGGCCGGCTCGCCTCCTGCCAAATCTCAAAGCCGCGCCCTGGCTGTCTCGTCCAGCGAGGAGGGAAAAGTTGAGAGTCGTTCAAGAGGGAACACTTCACCTGTAGCGTCACATACAATTGCATCACTGTATCAGCTATAAATATCACGGTGAAAGGCTTCGGAGGAAAACAACTGGTGGGAGAACAAGCACAGTCGCGTTCCAAGAACGTGATACTTGCAGTGGTGTTTCAACAGAATGACCATACCTCCACACAAAAGAGGTACAATCTGAAGGTTAAACACTAATTGTATGAGGAAATGGATCTGTCTTGATCAATTCCCCAAAACACCACTGCAAGCCGCTATATAGTGTTTTGTTTCACATTGTTTGCATAAAAATATACGACTCCCGGCGACAACTAACTATTGTTTTGTTTCACATATCTAATTATCCAGCTCCCAATATCATAACAAACTGCAGTGAAGACAAATAACAAGATGTAGAAAAGTGACAGATTAGTTATCTCTTAACAAGGAAAAGCTTTGCAGAGTACAGACGGTAAGAATTTTAATGAAGCCAACTTGTGTTTCTAAATCATTGTAATAGAAACACAATAAAACTAATGCGGAAACGAAATAACGTACCTCCAGCCATTGTCGCCAAGAATTTCTGCAGAGATTTCTTCTTGAACTTTAGTTCTTCTCGGCTAAGAACTCTCACTTTAGATAGTGTAGGAAAGTCTTTCGCTTCAAAGAGATGATTGAGCCCAGGAACCAAAATCCTCATATATATATATATGTTCTCCCATCAAGAACATTTATTATCACCAAATCATAACGTTCAAGAATTAATTCAGATTTGTAACATTTGGACCAAAGAACTTTAACGATATTAAATATTTAATTTAATAATAACGGTTTAATGTTTAAAGAATAAAAAATTAAAATCATTTAAACCATAATTAATGAAGAAATTCATGATAATAAATTATGAATCTTAATGATAACAGTTATATTATTATTAAATTAGATATTTAATAATAACGGTTACATTCTCCCACTTGGTCCATACGTTTATCTTAATAATTTGAATTAATTTTTCTTGAATAACTTTCTTAAGAAATAAATACATGAATCATAGCGATAAGTCCTCTAAGAGCGAGTATTATCATCCATGTATCACGATGTATTTAGTTTCTTAATCTTAATGTGGTAATATTACTTTATGGATAAACCTTATGTTTATTCTTGGTCCAACAACAATATATTTTCTCAAAATAATGTGTACATAAATGAGAAAATTTCACAATATATAAGAGTTTCAATATCATTACAAAGTGGAACTAAGTCCCATTTTCTTTACATGATCCTTGAATTTTAGATGTGGCATGCCTTTAGTCAAAGGATCAGCAATCATCAATTCAGTGCTAATGTGCTCAATGACCACTTTCTTTTCTTTTACACGTTCTCTTATGGCTAAATACTTAATGTCGATGTGTTTACTTCGATTTCCACTTTTATTGTTTTTAGCCATAAAGACAGCAGCTGAATTGTCACAGAAAATTCTTAATGGCCTAGAAATAGAATCTATGATTCTAAGCCCAGAAATGAAACTCTTAAGCCATACACCATGTGAAGTAGCCTCAAAGCAGGAGACAAACTCAGCTTCCATGGTAGAAGTAGCAGTCAAGGTCTGCTTAGCGCTTCTCCAAGAAATAGCTCCACCGGCCATCATAAAAATATATCCTGATGTTGATTTACGAGAATCAACACAACCGACGAAGTCTGAATCTGAGTAACCAATCACATCCAGATTGTCTGTATGTCTATACATAAGCATGTAATCTTTGGTTCCTTGTAGATACCTCATCACTTTCTTTGCAGCTCTCCAGTGGTACATACTTGGATTACTCTGATATCGACCTAGCATCCCCACAATAAATGCAATATCAGATCTTGTACAGACCTGAGCATACATAAGGCTTCCTACGATAGAAGCATATGGGATGTTTTTCATTGATTCCCTTTCAAAGTTGTTTTATGGGCATTGGTTCAAATTGAACCTATCACCTTTCACAATGGGAGCAACACTTGGTGAATAATCCTTCATCCGAAATCTTTCTAAAAGTTTATCAATATAGGTTTCTTGTGATAGACCTAAAATGCCTCGAGGTCTATCTCTATAGATCTTAATGCCAATGACATAAGATGCTTCACCCATATCCTTCATGTCAAAATTTTTAGAAAGAAATTGTTTCACCTTATGCAGCAAACCCTTATCGTTGGTTGCAAGCAAAATATCATCTACGTATAAAACAAGGAAACATATTTTACTCCCACTAACCTTCTGGTATATGCATTGATCCATAGGATTTTCAACAAATCCGAATGAAGAAATCACTTCATGAAATTTAAAATACCATTGGCGGGAGGCTTTTTTTAAGCCGTATATAGACTTCCTAAGCTTGCAAACCAAGTGCTCACCAACACTAGAGGAGAAACCTTTAGGTTGTTTCATATAAACCTCTTCCTCTAGATCTCCATTAAGAAATGCTATTTTCACATCCATTTGTTGCAACTCAAGGTCAAAATGAGCAACTAATGCTAAAATAATACGTAGAGAATCTTTCTTAGATACAGGAGAAAACGTCTCCGTATAATCGATTCCCTCTTTTTGAGTAAATCCCTTTGCAACAAGTCTTGTATTGTATCTCTCAATGTTGCCTAACGAATCTTTCTTAGTTTTAAAGACTCATTTGCAACCAATGGCCTTTGCTTCATTAGGCAACTCTACAAGATCCCGGACTCCATTGCTCATCATGGAATTCATCTCTTCTTTCATAGCATCATGCCACAAATTTGACTTTTTGCAACTCATGGCTTGTGAAAATGTTTCAGGATCATTTTTGGCTCCAATATTATAGTCAGATTCTTGTAGATATATAACAGAATCACTAGGAATTGCTGATCTTTTATTTCTAGTAGATCTTCTTAATATTGTACCAATAGTTCCTTGAGGAACTTGTGGTTCAACTAGTTGTTCAGGAGCTTGTTGTAATTCCTGAACTGCTTGATCTATTAGAATACTATCAACAACTTGTGGAATTTCAATGATTGGTTGTTCAGCACTAGTTTGTACTTGAGGAGTGCTATGAACTATAATCAATCTATCATTTGATGTGGAAGGTTAAGATTCTATATGATCATGTGCGAAAACTATGTTTTTGAAATGATCGCTCCCACTAATCACATCATCCTCAAGAAATTTAGCGTTTCTTGATTCCACAATCCTAGTTGTGTGAGATGGACAATAGAACCTGTAACCTTTGGACTTTTCGGCATATCCAATGAAATACCCACTAACAGTCCTCGAGTCCAATTTCTTCTCTTGTGGATTATATATCCTGACTTCAGACGGACATCCCCAAATGCGCATATGTCGCAAACTCGGTTTCCAACCTTTCCATAATTCAAATGGTGTCTTTTGGACAGCATTGGTTGGAACTCGGTTTAATATATACACAGCCGTCTTTAGTGCTTCAGTCCACAAGGAAGACTGGAGTTGCTAAGCATACTCCGCACCATGTCTAATAATGTTCGGTTTCTTCTTTCTGTAACACCATTCTGGTCTGGAGAACCAAGCATAGTGTATTGGGCAATAATCCCATGTTCTTGAAGAAACTTAGCAAAAGGACCAAATGCTTGTCCATTTTCAGTATATCTACCATAATATTCTCCACCCCTATCTGATCTCACAATTTTAATTTGCTTACCACATTGGTTCTCAACTTCAGCCTTAAAGACTTTGAAGGCATCCAATGCTTCATTTTTGTTATGAAGCAAATATATATACATATATCGTGAGTAATCATCTATAAAGAAGATGAAATATTTCTGACCATGTATGTCCATGTCTGGACAATATATATCAGTATGAATTATCTCTAATAAGTCTGAACTCCTATTAGCACCCTTTTTGGACTTATTGGTCTGCTTTCCCTTAATACAGTCCACACAAGTCTTAAAATTAGTAAAATCAAGAGTACTAAGTACCCCATCTTTAACTAATCTTTTAATTCTCTCTATGGAGATATGTCCTAATCTCCGATGTCATAATATAGAGGAGTCCTCATTAATATTACACCTCTTAATGCCAGTGTGAACATGCATTGAACCTTGAGTATTATCATTTTGTAATAAAATACGGTAAAGACCGTCAGACAAAATACCATTCCCAACACAATCAGATTTATATAATAAACGAAATGATGTGTCTTTAAAATTAAAGGAATATCCAAATGGTACGAGTCTGGAAACGGAAATTAAGTTTCGTGAGAAACTTGGTACATAAAAGGTTCTTTCCAATTTTAAAACAAAACCACTACTTAAAGTTAAAATGCATGTTCCAATTGCTTCCACATATGAGCCCATCTTATTTCCTGATAAGATGCTTTGCTCACTTCCCATTGGCTTCCTTAGGTTTTGCATACCTTGCAAAGAGTTTGCAATATGGATTGTTGATCCAGAGTCAATCCACCAGGTGTTAATATTAACATTGACCATATTAGATTCATAACATACATATGAGGTTGGTTTACCTTTCTTTTCAAGCCATTGTAGGAATTTCGTGCATTCCTTCTTCGTGTGTCCCTTTCTTTTACAAAAGAAACACATTGCTTCTTTCTTGATATCAGCTTGGGGTGGTATTTTACCTTTTCCTTGCTGATGAGCTTTCTGATTGGCTTGATGTTTGTCAGTTTTGTTTTTCCCTCGCGTGGTTACTACCAATACACTCTCACCCAATTCCATCATTAGCCTCTCTTCTTCTTGAACACACATGGTCATTAATTCATTGATTGACCATTTGTCCTTATGTGTATTGTATGAAATTTTAAAAGGGCTATATTGAGGTGGAAGGGTGTTGAGAATATAGTGCACCAAGAAGGATTCTGACATATTAACCTCAAGTTTCTTAAGTTGAGCCGTAATATCTCGCATTTGCATTATGTGCTCACGCACACCCTTTATGTTGGTGAGTCTAAGGGATGAAAATTTCATTATAAGGGTCCTTGCTAGTGCCTTATCCGAAGTGATGAATTGTTCATCGATAGCCTTTAGCAAGTCTCGGACATTTTCATGCTAGTCAATAGAACCACGTATGCCAGCAGTTATCTTAGTTTTGATAAACATCACGCTGAGCCGATTGGATCGCTCCCATCGCTCATATAACGCGATCTCAGTTAGAGTGCTGGTATCAGTGACTATAGGTGATTCGTCTTTTCTAATAGAATAATCAATATCCATCCACCCTAAATGGAGGAGAACCCTCTCGTTCCATATCTTATAGTTATCACCACTAAGTTCGGGAATATCACATCGAATATAAGAGAAATTAACAGTTTGAGAAACTGCATAAAATCAAACATGCTTATGTCAAAATTTGAAGCTTAATAGACTAAATTACATGTTTTACCAATGTGAAACATGCCAAAAATATGAATCTCATGACATAAAAATTGCCTATGAGCTAAATTCTTAATTCAAATAGATTCATATGGTCTTTATGATAAAACTATCAAATTATATTCCAATTCATAATCCCTGTGGGTAAATTATGAAAATAATCTGATATTTTATCCTGATTAATTATATTAAATATAATAAAAGATCCTATGGGATAATAATTATTATACGAAATATAATCAATCACAATATGATGTCTAATTACTTATGTGATCGTTATTTTAACTTTATATATAATTTTAATTAATTAAGGATGCTGTGGCTAATTCTTAATTAATTAAGATTATATGGATCACTAGATATTTTAAACATAAAAAATTTGCTCATAAGTATAATTTAATATAACTAAATAGGCATACATAATATGAGCATTTTATCAACTAAAATGTTGAAAATGATATTTCCTTATGATTTTCAATAAAATATATTAAGAAGTTTCCAAGAAGAAACCAAAATCAAATCATTTTCATGGCATAAAAAAATGAAAACTCTTTCGTATCAAGGCAGAGGTCAAAAGGCTCTGATACCAAATGTAAGAAATTTTAATGAAGCCAACTTGTGTTTCTAAATCATTGTAATAGAAACACAATAAATGTGGAAACGAAATAGCGTACCTCCAGCCATTGTCGCCAAGAATTTCTGCAGAGGTTTCTTCTTGAACTTTGGTTCTTCTCGGCTAAGAACTCTCACTTTAGATGGTGTAGGAAAGCCTTTCGCTTCAAAGAGATGATTGAGCCCAGGGACCAAAATCCTCATATATATATATATATATATATATATATATATATATATATATATATATATATATATATATATATATATATATATATATATATATATGTTCTCCCATCAAGAACATTTATTATCACCAAATCATAACGTTCAAGAATTAATTCAGATTTGTAACGTTTGGACCAAAGAACTTTAATGATATTAAATATTTAATTTAATAATAACGGTTTCATGTTTAAAGAATAAAAAATTGAAATCATTTAAACCATAATTAATGAAGAAATTCATGATAATGAATTATAAATCTTAATGATAACAGTTATATTATTATTAAATTAAATATTTAATAATAACGGTTACACAGACATCATCACTCCGCCATCATCGCAACTTCACGAAAGCAGTATCTAATAATCATAATAGGCTAATCAAGGTTTCGGAGAACAGAACTCCACCCGAAAATTGTAGGGAGGATCTCCCACTACCAAAAATTATTGACGTCCAAGAATTTCTCGCACGGAGATGCATGTATACTGAAATAAAAATCGTCATCATATGGGAAAAAATGATGATGCGTCCTTAAGCACCACCAGAGCCGTATTTCTTCCCAAAGACAATCAGCTGCAGCTTGTCGTAGCCAGCAAGCACACCGGCACCAGCTATAGCACGGAGGATGTTTGCACCAGCACCCTTGAACAGGGACTTGGCTCCCTCGTTCTTCAGAATTTGGGAGAAAGCGTCCAGAGAGCTCTTGTACTTGACAGCTTCTCCGGAGGTCATCATCATTCTTCTCCTTACCGTGTCAATAGGATAAGATGCAAGGCCAGCTCCGTTGGTGATCAACCAACCCAAGGCAAAGCTCGCAAAGAAACTATCCTGCAATCAGTTTGATAAATAGTTAAAAAGTAAAAAATCCATTGCAACAGAGAATAACATATCTTAAAGTAAAAAATGTATACTCCAACTGCTATATCTACATTTCTGAAAAGTAAGGCCGTGTATTACCTGTATTAAAGATTATCTTATAAAATTTAGGAACCAAGTTTCGAAAAAAAGGTACATCTAATATTTCACCGAAAGATAGAATCTGAAGCAAGTAGAATTTGCAAACAAGGCCAAGATTTACCTGCAGGCTTCCAGTGAGGAGTACTGGCTTCAAAGAGTCGTACAATTCCAAAGTAAAGACCACGATACACTATAATCCCAACGCATGAAATATTAAATCCTCCGTAGAGTCCAGCAATGCCATCGGACTTCAGGGTCTTCCGGTAAACATCAACAAGACCATTAAATTGCCTTCCCCCACCCTTCTTCGCGGCCTTTGCATCATTTGCCAAACGCGTACGAGCATAGTCTAGAGAGTATACAAAAAGCAAGGAACAAGCACCAGCAGCACCACCCGAAGCAAGATTGCCACCAAACCATTTCCGGTATCCATCCTTGTCTTTCTTAAAATTAAACATCCTCTTGAAGTAATCCTTAAAGGCAAAGTTCAGAGCCTGGAAGCAATAAACCCTTTGGTAAGTAGAACTAAAGCGATGGAAAAGCACAATACACATGATGGTAAGAAAGATAATTTTTATACCAGAAAGTGAAACAATAAATCAATTTCTACATATTGCCATTTGTTTCATAGATTATAATCTGACTAGACAAATTATACATTCTCTTATGTACAAATTATAACTGACTAATTCAACTGACTGATGTTCCATTTCCACATTGTAACAACTGGTTGAGGAGGTAGGACTTGCATCAAAAGCCATAACCAAGCAGCGTGAAGTTTGATGGTTACACACAGATTCAGCAATTTTAGTCACCACTGCTATGCTGACAAACTTACAGATCAATATGTAAGGCAGTTACATTGAAATCACAGTTAATGAAGACTTATGCTTGCTATATCATCTTTTTGATACTTGAGACAAATATCACCTACAGTGACAAGAATGTTAGAAGAGAAATGTATAATGACACAGCAAGAAGAAATTCTGAGAGAAAAAAAGCAATAACAAAGTAGTTACAAGGCCATAAAAAAACGAGCCAAAACCAGCCTGCTAATGTCCAGACACTTTAAGAAGCAGATGCAAACTTAAATTCACCAGTTGTATGCACCTTTATGGTAATTTTTATATGAACAAATGTTTGGGGTTAAATTGCATAAATATGTAACACAACCACATATAAGTCTACCTGAGTGGGAAAGTAATTAATATGAATCTTCTATTTTTATATGAATCTTCTATTTCTGTAAAACATAATATTTTAATTAAATTAAAAGTAATTAATTTTTCTGTTTGCAATTTGAGGAAAACAACTCTGAGACCATGGTGATGATGATACAGCAGTGATGTGAATCAGACAGGTAATGGGTTATGAAGATACAATCACATAAAATGAATTCTTAGTACTCTGCAAAGTCAATATGTATTTGTGAAAAAAGGTCATCTAAGAAAGCAACCGTGCGCACAAACAGACTTTTACTAGAAAAGCTAGATAGTATCACTAGTCTGAGCCTTGCATTGTTTCCTTAAGCCCACCGCTCCAATGAACTGTTGGTTTAAGAGCTTTGCTTCATAGCGACGACACAAACACCGACCAAAATACAGATGCATACACTGCTACTAGCTGGACCTTTCATATAATTTATGATAAAAGCCCTCCAACAAGTCAAACTGATCTCTGACTAGTAGTATCTGACGTTGGTGTGTTCACTGCTTGAGATGTTGCTAGTCGGGCGTGCTATCTTGCAAACAGAGATGCCTTTGGGCAATATTAAATCCATAAAGAATCTGATCAAAACAAAATAATTGTGCATATACAGATTCAACATAATGACATATGATAGGAACATGCTCACCGTCGAAATGCATTACTCTAACATTTGGATATCGAATTCATCTAACCTTCTTATTTGAATTGAGCTGTTGTGATTGCTTGGAATCCGTGCGTGCTCTTGCTTTCGTTTCCTTTCAAATCTGAATGCAATTGTGAAAGATTATTGCTTATTTTGTATTGACTCATAAAGGCACATGTATGTTTTGTTGTTCCGCGTGTGCTTCCGATATGTGCTATTTATTGTTTATACTATTCTTTTGTACTATGGTGTTTGTGGGATATTGTAAACCTTTGCTAGAAATGGTGAAGGGAGTTATACATAGAACCTGTGATACTTTGCCGGCCCTTATGACTTCACTCAGACGTGGGTGGATGGAGCTCCTAGACGTGGGAGACTTATGTTTGGTGGTTATTCAGAAATGGATATACCATATTATGTTATGGTCCCACTTCACTTTCTGTATGTTTGATATGATATCCAGAGCTTTGGTTATGTGTTTCTATACATGTGTTGGATAAGAATGATATGAATGCAACGTCAAATTCGACATTTGAGCTTCTGTTTCATATTTGTTCTTTGATATGCTCCGGAACATTTCATACGCTATTGATATGCTCCAATTACTCTATGCTCCATTTGTTATGAACCAAATATGTTTTGAATGACATGACACATATGATTTTATATCTAATGAGATGGTATGTTTGAGAATTCTTGTATTTTGCCTTGCATTATGATATCTTACTTGTTTGAAATCGTTCCTTTTGTTCTGAATATGCTTTGTCACTTGCTGAGCTATTTTTAGCTCACTCCGTTGTTATATAAATCTTTCAGGTCAAGTTGTTACTCTTTGAGATGTTTTGAATTGGGCTGAGGCAATGAAGAGCTATTCAGAATTATGGGCAAGTCTTGTTGATTATTATGTTATTATTGTATAACTGTGTAAAAGTGTTAGAAGATCTCTCTTATTTGAAATTTCGGAATGTTAAGTCTAGTTTATGATGATATGAACTTGTGGTGAATAATTGGAGTTCTGATTGTATAATTTATTTAGCTTGTGGATTTATAAATGTTGTTCATGTTTATCAAGTTGGCTTGGGTTACCATAAATGTGAATTAACGAGTGATGTGATATATGATTATAAACTGCACAGGTTTTATAGATGTGAATTTGATAGAATGTTTTTCAGTTTCCTCAAATGTTAGTTTGGATCCTAGATTGGTTTGTGATGAATTTTTTAATATCATGGATATTTTGAGGGGCGTGACAAGCGCAGGCGGTAGTACCGCCCGTGCTCAAGGAACCCGGGATGGGAAAGTTTTAGGCTCCAAGTTTGAATCAACTTGAAGCCTATAAATACTCCTCTTATCCCTGGTTAAAGCACACAAGCACAGAGTATTCAAAAGTAAGAAAACACTGCTACAATCTCTTTAAAAATTCCCTCCTCCACTCTTAGTTTAGAATTCTATAAGAGGAGTGTGAGTGCTTGTAAGGGTTGTCTCATAAACCCGTGAAAAGGAGAAGAGGGGTGTAGAAAGTGATTGGCCGTCACATATTGAAGGAAGGCCTCTAGTAGACACTAGTGATCTCATCGGAGGAGTGTTAGGATCAAGAGCACTAAGAGGGGGGGGATGAATTAGTACAGCGGAAAACTTTCGACGATTTAAAACGATGTTCGTACGATAAAGATGATTTCGGTAAGAAAGCCGATTCGAAAGTTGCTTTAACTTAGATAAGGCGAAGTGTAGTTAAAGTAAAGCTATGGAGGTAGTTTGCAGTTAAGATAGAGAACAGAAAGTATATGCAAACCGAGATTTAGAGTGGTTCGGTCAATCTTGGCCTACATCCACTTTTGGCTTCCTCCTCCGATGAGGTCACCGACGTCCACTAGAGGCCTTCCTTCAATAGGCGAAGGCCAACCACCCTTTTAAAGTTTCACTCCTTTTGACATACTTAGGAGACAACCCTTACAAACTTTTCTCTCCTCTCTTAAAAGATCAAAACTTGGAAGAAAAGAGGGAGGAGAACTTCTAGCCTTTATAACACTTTTGAGCTCTAAAAATCACAGAATAAGATTGGATTTTTGGTGCCCTTTCATACACGAAAGGGTGGGTTATATATAGGCCCCCAACTGGTTTGAATTTGGAGCTCAAAAATGTCTTTTCCCGGATTTTCGGGGTCTTGGCGATACTATCTCCTGACTGGGGTGGTACAACCGCTTGGCAGCTCGAAGACTGAGCCTTTGGGCGGTGCCACCGCCTGACAGGGGCGGTTGCACCGCCTAGTCTCGCTCGGAGACTGAGCCTAGGCGGTGCCACTGCCTAACCTAGGCGGTTGCACCGCCCAGCTTTCCTGGGAGACCATCTCTTGGGCGGTGCCACCGCCGACCCTAGTGGTGCCACTGCCTAGCAGGAATTATAGTCCGAATGGGTTGATCCATTCAGCCCAATTTGGGTTTATCAAGGGCCCAATTGCCCCCAGATTAAGTTATTGGGATCACCTCCCATTCCTAACTTAATATATATGCTAACTATGATATTTCTTAAGACATTACTGCAACTTGCTCTGGTACATCAATCGCTTCTTCCGGCGAGCTTCCGGCGAACATCCGACGAACCTTCGACGATGCTTCGGCGAACTTCAGGCAAACTCCTGGACTTGCGACAATCCACTTGGCAAGTTCTAATTATTGGGAAATCTTGGGGGCGACATCATATGCGTAGCGGAAGAACAAGAAAACAAAATCCCCGATTCCCAAAGAGATGTTCGTCGTCGTGCGAAGATTGGTGCGCAAAATCCGCGAAACTTAAAACTACGTATAGAGTAGATTGTGTTACCTAGGGAGATCGTATATCCCTGTTTCCTTGCAGATCTTTAGGAGAGGGTGAAGGAGGTCAAGCGTCCTCCTCTCTAGCGGTGATCCACACAGCAGGGCTACGACGACGCTCCTCAAAACTCTAGGCCTACTCTGAGGTGGAGAGGGGGAGGAGAATAGGAGAGGCAAGTAAAGGCTCTAGCCTATGAGACTCTGAATCCCTCCTATTAATAGAGGTCCCCTGTCAAACTCTAATGGGTCCTCCCCTAGTGGGTGTTGGATCTGCATCCAATAAGATAAGGGCTCGATCGGATATCTCATATCCGAACCTCTACTCATCGCAATGCCTACCATATGTGTATGACCCTCTAGGCCCAATATCGAGCTGGCTGTGAGTCATACCTGTCAGAACTCCTACTAACTCAGTGAATTATTATCTCTGTAATAATTCACTCGACTCATCGACTATGGACGTACTAGGCCACTACGCCGTAGTCCCCAGACGATACAGGGGAATCCAATCCATTGGACCTGTCTATCCTCAGTTACCGTGTACCTATAGTCCCTCATCCCTCTAATATCCCAGAGACCGTATATCGAGCATAGTGCTGTCAGACCCATACGGTTTCTACTCGAGTCTCGCTCTAATCGGATTCTCCCGGAGAACTCTTTCTCTCTCAACCCGAATGACCCTAGCCAGGGATTTGTCTGAGCGAGAACACATGAGATATTCCTCTCATGATGCCGAGAGTGGATGATCCTCTATCGACACTCAATAGCCCTCGTAAGGTCGACTATCACTCCCAATGACCAACTGTACTAGATCTGGGACAGCCAAACCTATAAGTCTGGTATCAAAGAGTGGAGCACTCATACAGGACATCCTTGGTGTATCAAGTCTAAGGACCAGATACACCACTAGGACTACGAAATCGCTGTCTAACAATAAGGCATCATCAACCATCCAGCATTCCGTAAGCGGATCAATTAGTGAACTCATTCTCCAATGAGCACCTGTACTATATCCCTAGTGTCCCTACACGAGCAGCTATGAGACCAGTTGCATCCATCATATGGACGGGTATACAGCACACCAGTCTGTTGTTGAATCTCGTATTTTGATGATGAAACTACTTGATATATGTTTATGATTTAATCTGCGTTTTGAGTGACGTAGGATGCTTCGATCAGGATGAGACTATTAAAGCAGAAAAATCATGTTGTGCCGGAGGAACATGTTCGAAGATTGGACGTCGGGCCGGTGGATCGGTCGACGTATCAACAGAAGGCTTCGGGCCGTGGACTCGGGCATCGGGCCAAGAAGAGTAGGTATTATGCAAAGGATATCGGAGTTGCGGAGTCAACTGGCCGATTGGGCAATAGGTTGCAGGAAAGGACGCTGTGCCGAAGAATCAGACGAAGCGTCGAGGGACCAATGACATGCCGGACAACTTGGTTAATTGCTTAGGATTAATTGTCTCAATCGAAGTTTTGTTTTAAGTGTGCAGGATTAATTACGATGAAAGTAAGATATGCAGCAGGAGTTGCGCTGGAGTCAAGACAATGATCACGTTGGAAGTTCGAGAGTTCGACGGAAGTTCGAACAATCGTCGGAGGTTCTGCGGGAACAAATCTGAGAAGTCCATGAGCTTGCCAAAGAAGCTCGTCGGAACTCGCCAAGTGGATCGTCGCAAGTCCAGGAGTTTGCCGGAAGTCCATAGGAGCATCACCGAGGGTTCATCGGATGATCGACGGAAGTTCACCAGAAGCTCGCCGGAAGAAGCGATTGACGCACCGGAGCAAGTTGCAGTAAATGTCTTAGGAAATATCGTAGTTAGCACAATGATTAAGTTGGAAATGGGAGGTGATCCCATTAACTTAATCTTGGGGCAATTGGGCCCCTGAAAAACCCAAATTGGGCCGAATGGATCAACCCATTCGGACCCTGATTTCTGCCAGGCGGTGGCACCGCCTGGGCTCAGTCTCCGAGCGAGACTGGGCGGTGCAACCGCCCCTGACAGAGGTGGCACCGCCTGGGCTCGGTCTCCGAGCTCTGGCTGAGCGGTGCAATCGCCTCAGTCAGGAGGTGGCACCGCCTGAGCTCAGTCTTCGAGCTTTGGCAGGAGGTGCAAGCACCCCTGACAGGAGGTGGCACCGCCCAGAGGCTCAGTCTTCGAGCTCTGCCAGGCGATGCAACCACCCCAGTCAGACGGTGCAACCGCCAGATCCTGAAATTTTGGGAATTGACAGTTTTGAGCTCTAAATTCAAACTGGGTTGGGGCCTATAAATACCCCACCCTTTCAACACTGAAAGGCAACCCAAAAACCATCGAAATTCTAATTTTACTTTGTGATTTTTAGATTTCAAAAGTGTTGTATGAGTTGAAAGTTCTTCTTCCTCTTTTCTTTCAAGTTCTAATCTGTTAAGAGAGGAAAGGAAATTCTGTAAGGGTTTTCTCCTAAGCCCGTCAAAAGGAGTGAAACTGTAAAAGAGTGGTTGGCCTTCGCCTATTAAAGGAAGGCCTCTAGTTGACATCGGTGACCTCGTCGGTGGAGGAAGCCAAAAGTGGAGTAGGTCAAGATTGACCGAACCACTCTAAATCTCGGTTTACATTTACTTTCAGCATCTTATCTTTACTGCAAACCTCTTCAATAACTTACTGCCTTCTGTGCTTTTACGAACGTGTTTCAAAAGTTCAGTGCTTTCCGAATCGGCGTTTAGACGCAAATCCATTTTATCGTACGAACATCATATTTCAGTTTGTGCTTACATTCTGATTTCCATCATAACTGCAAACTGCCTTTATATCTTTGCTTTAACTGCATCTCGCTTCATCTCAAGTTAAAGTGGTTTGCGAATCGGCTTTCATACCGAAATCGCTTTTATCGTACGAACATCGTATTTCAGTTTGCGCTTATATTCTGATTTCCATCATAACTGCAAATTGCCTTCATAGATTTATTTTAACGTCATCTCGCTTGATCTTAAGTTAAAGTAATCTTAGAATCGGCTTTCACACCGAAATCGCTTTTATCGTACGAACGTAGTTTTAATCGTAGAAAGATTTCCGCTGCACTAATTCACCCCCCCCTCTTAGTGCTCTTGATCCTAACAATTGGTATCAGAGCCCGGTATTTCTCATTTCGGATTTACACCCGAGAGAAATGGATCTTCATGGCTTTCAAGAGGGCTTATCGGTTGTTCGTCCACCATTGTTTAACGGATTGGATTACACTTATTGGAAAACTCGAATGAGAGTTTTCTTGATTTCTATGAATTTGGATTTATGGAATATCATTGAAAACAATTTTCAACTTCCCTCTAAATCGATGAACGAATGGTCGGATTTGGAGAAGAAGTATTTTTCTTTAAACGCAAAGGCTATGAATGCCTTATTTTGCGCTTTGGACAAAAATGAGTTCAATCGGATTTCTACGTGCGAAACGGCTTTTGACATTTGGCGAACACTTGAAATCACACACGAGGGAACTAGTAGAGTCAAAGACTCGAAAGTTAACATTTTATTGCATGATTTTGAGCTTTTTCGAATGCAACTAAGCGAGGCTATAGACGACATGTACATGTTAGAACCCTTGCAGATTCTAAACTTGGGGTTGATCTCTTTAGGGGATCGGCCTCCTTGGAACTCTATAGGGGTTCCTCCCTCCAAGTTGCTGCTCAAAGGCTGCAGAAAAGATTCATCTATTGCCTATCAAAAGAGAAGGAATACATGGCTATTTATAGGGCTTCTAAACCCTAACTCCTAATAGGACTCCTACTTAAGACTCTTACTTCTAACCAACTCCTAATATGACTCCTACTCAAGACTCCTATTCCCTTATAACTCCAATTCTTCTATAAGAAAAAACCTCCTACATGAATGCCCCTCTCAATTAGGACTCTCTTAGCTAGAGTCCTAACAGAATGTCCCTCTCAATTAGGACTCTCCTAGCTAGAGTCTTAACAGTTTTACATTAATGTCCCTCTCAATTAGGACTCTCCAAGCTAAAGTCCTAACAGACCCGCCCTCTTCAAATCAGTCTTGTCCTCGAGGCTGATAATTCGTGAATTCTGGGAATTTGATCTTTAAGTCGTCATAGTTCTCCCAAGTGGCATCTTCTATTGGTAGGTTCGCCTACTGTATTAGCACTTCATTAGTGGGTTGTCGTCGTCGAGTTACGATCCGTCGATCAATAATGGCACTTGGTTGGGTCTGGAGTTCTCTTTGGGTAGTCATATTTGGTGGGTGGCTTTGGGCTGTCTCCAAGCACCTATTTAAAACTTCCGTCTGGCTGTTGATTTGTGGGTGATATGTCATACTCCTTTTTAATTTAGTACCCTGCATATGGAATAACTTTGTCTAAAATCTACTCTTGAAGATGAAAGTAGAATTTGTCACAAGCACAATGCGTCCCTTATAGCATAATTCTTTTGAGTCCCGATTGTAATGAGCCACGGAGCTTGGTGCTTCCTCTAATTTTTTTTGTATCTTACTGGTCTCCGAATCTTCCTGCCATTCCATCTTAATATCCTCAAGGAAGTCGCTGGTTAGAAGTAAAACGATCAAAAATTCAGCTTGCTCAAGTAGCTGTGAAAGTGCATCCATTTTTGCTGCTCGGGGGAAGATATCTTCTGCTCCAAGAGATATTTTAGGCTTTTATGGTCGGTCTTGATTTGAAAGTATCGCCTGATCAAGTACGATCTCCACCTCGTTGCTGCGTGCACAATGGCGAGCATCTCCTTATCATATGTTAACATGTTTTGATAGGGGGGAGACAATGTCTTGCTAATGTATGTGAGTGGTCGACCATCTTGCATGAGAACGTCTCCCATTCTGTCTCCAGATGCATTGGCCTTAATGATGAAGGGTCGGTTGAAATCTGGTAGCGCTAGCACCGGCGTCGTCGTTATGGCTGCCTTAAGTTTGTCGAAGGTAGTGGAGGCTCTGTCCGACCATTGGAAGACATCTTTTTCGAGTAAGGAAGTAAGTGGTGCACTGATCTTTCCATAGTTTTTCACGAACTTACGGTAGTAGCCTATTAAACCCAAAAAGCCATGTAGCAATTTTATGTTTCTCGGGGTAGGCCAGTTTTGCATTGCTTCAATTTTGAAGGGGTCCACCATCACACCTTCCTCTGATATGATATGCCCAAGATATTTCACCTTTTGTTGAAGAAAGTAAAAATTCGTAGTGGCCATTGTGTGTTCGAAAGGTGATTTTCGGTATGACTTCTTCATACGCTCGTATTTGATAATACCCGGATCGAAGGTCCAGCTTTATGAAGTTTGTGCTCCCTTTCATCTAGCAATTCATCTACTATTGGAATAAAGTATTTGTTCTTGATGGTTATGCCATTGAGAGCTCGGTAATCAACGCATATTCGCCATGTTCCGTCCTTCTTGTATACAAGTAGCACCGGTGAAAAGTAGAGGTTGCAACTTGGCCGAATAACTCCTATTTCAAGCATCTCTTTTAAAATCCATTCTATTTCATCATTCTGGAGATGTGGATACCGATATGGCTGAGTATTTGCTGGAGATTTGATTGGAAAAATCATTATACAATGATCATGCCGACGAGTAAGAGGTAGGTTGTGCGGCTCGTCAAATATATCTGAAAATTCAGCAAGCAAAGGAAATAGGTTTGGAACTTCAAATTCTATTGGCTCTCCTTTAATTTGTTGCTCAAGTTGTACCAAAAAGCCCCTGCATGCTTTATGCAAAACCTTCTCCATTTGTTGTGTGCAAATCATCGTTACGTCGCCCTCACGTTTCCCATGCAGTATCACCTGTTTCTCCTTACTGTAAAATTTTATAAATAGTTGCATAAAATTCCAAGAAATATCACCTAATGTCATCAACCATTTAATTCTGAGTATGGCCTCATGATCATCAAGAGGGAGGAGGAAGAAATATGCAATTATCTCTTGGTCCTGTAGCAACAATTTCACTTGCGGGCACCTATGATCACACTTCAAAATCCGTCCGTTGGCGACCTTAACGACAAACCTGCTGCAATTCTCAATAGGTAAGTTCATATGGACAGCAACCTTACTGTTTAGGAAGTTATTAGTGCTGCCCGTGTCGATGAGAACAGTGATCGGTTGTTGTTTGAGAAGGCCTCCAACTTTCATCGTTTGCGGGTTTGCGTAGCCAGCTAGTGTATGTACCGTAACTTCGGTCGATTGTGGCTCTTCTTCTGCATCTTTTTCTTCATATTCAAGGCTCTCTTCTGAATGTTCAAGGACCTCTTCTTCTATCGGTTCAATCATAAAAAGTCCTCCTTTACTACAGCGATGCTCACGGCTCCACGGCTCGTCACAATGCCAACATAACCCCTTCGCATATCGCTCCCGAAGCTCTTCTCTTGTTAACCTTTTTGGTGTAGGGACTTGGTCAATAGTAGGGGGGGCTGAGGGCTTCAATATTACTGGTTGAGGAGCGACCCTAGTCCTCCGAGCTTCATGGTTCAATTGCTCCTCTTGATGTCGTGCGAAAGAGATGGCTGCCATAAGCGTATATGGTTGTCGCGCTTTAACTTCTCCTCGGATCTCCGGCTTCAAGCTGTCAATGAAGGTCCTCAATAGCTGTTTTTGAGACCAATCATGAGTTTGATTAGATAACCTTTCAAACCTGGTTTGGTACTCCTGAATGGTGGAAGTTTGTCGGATCTTTGCTAGTTGTCCATCAATATTCTCGTAATCGGTTGGTCTGAAGCGGATCAGCAGTCCTTCTTTAAATTGTTGCCATGAAAGGACTCCATAAGTATGTTCAAACCAGTCAAACCACTGTATAGCATCCCCTTCAAGATGTATAGCTGCAATTTTCACCATAGATGCATCCGCGGTTTTGTGGTACTGAAAATATCGCTCCGCGCGCGAGATCCAACCAATCGGGTCTCCTTCTTCCCATCTAGGGAAGTCCACTCTCATGCATGGATAGTTGGGTTCAGTCATAGAGCCTCCCCTCCCTTGGAACTCATCTCTTCGAGCCTGGTGCGATTGGGCAAAGCTCTCTCCGTGATATGATTTTTTCGGGCTTAGTGGTCGGCCCAATCTGAGTTCGGTAAAGAGCGTCCGAATCTTATCCTACATTCGTGCCTCCAAGGCTTCGAATTTAGCATTGATTGCCTCCTTAGATGTCATAGTATATGCCTCTAAATCTATGATGTTAAGATCTCTCTTTTGTTGTCAGGTTAAATGCATGTATAGTTGAGAGAAGTGATGGTCGAAAGGATTGGTGGATCGATGGATGTAGGCTATGATTTAGGCTTGTTTTGTGGCTGTTTTGGGTGCAGTTTGAGGGTGTGGTTTAGTGGAGTTTTAGGGCTATGGATGAATGTTTTGGATCTGTGGTAGATGGTAGCAAAGGTTTGATAGAAATTAGTGGAAGTTGCAGCAAGTATGTGCTGTCTTGTAAGAGTAGAATTGTCGTTAAAGAAACAACGGTTTCTCGACGTAATTTCCACCAAAAACTTGAGAGAATTGAGGAGGGAATTGATAGAAAAATCACAATTTATATGACAGCAAGGATATCTAATTTAATTAAGAAAATTTCGGCAGTATAACAGCAAGGAAATTGGTGCAAGTTGCGATTGCAGAATTCTCGTCGAAAAATTTCAGCGGGTTACGACGAAAATTTGCAGCAACATAAAATCGATTTTAGAGATGAATTTCTTAATAGATCAATCTTAGATGGAAGCCAAGATGATCTATGAAGTGTATAAGAAATTTCATTCAAAAAATATTGCAAATAGATGGGTTAAGGCAACAATATGCGGCTGAAATTTTCTGCAGCACAGATTTTTCGGTATAGCAGATTGGACGTAAAAGATCAGCAGTTTATATTGTGAATTTTTTGATAAAACCAAAGGGAAATCTACTGTTAGGAAGTGTCAAAGCTATCATAAAAATTTTATAGAGATTTGGATAGAAACAATGTAGTATCAAGATCAAACAAACAGTGCTATGCGGCTGAAATTTTACAGTGCAGATTTTCAAGTATAGCAGATTTGATATAAAAGATCAATGGTTTATATTGAGAATTTTTTGAAAAAACCAAAGGGAAATCTGCTGTTAGGAAGTGTCAAAGATGTCATAAAATTTCATAGAAATTTGGATAGAAAAAGCATAGTAGCAAGATCAAACAGATGGTACTATGCGGCTGGAATTCTGCAATGTATCTTTCATCGTATAGATGAAAACTTTGTGACGAAAGGTTTATGCAGCAATATAGGAACAGTTTTTTTATTTTGGATTTTCGAATAAGGATAACTAAATTACAGCAGCAGAAAGGTAGGAAACCAGAACCTGTTGCAATTCACGGGGAGATCAAAGGATGATCCGCGGTGGTGGAGATGATGGCGGAATTCGGCGACGATCTTTTAAGCAATTGTGGGAATTGCTTTGGGCAGTTGTGGAGGGCTGATGGATGGCAGTGGAAGGGCAGCGAGATGCCAAGAATGCTACTCTGATACCAAGTATTAGAACCCTTGCAGATTCTTAACTTAGGGTTGATCTCTTTAGGGGATCGGCCTCCTTGGAACTCTATAGGGGTTCCTCCCTCCAAGTTACTGCTCAAAGGCTGCAGAAAAGATTCATCTATTGCCTATCAAAAGAGAAGGAATATATGGCTATTTATAGGGCTTCTAAACCCTAACTCCTAATAGGACTCATACTTAAGACTCTTACTTCTAACCAACTCCTAATAGGACTCCTACTCAAGACTCCTATTCCCTTACAACTCCTAATTCTTCTCTAAGAAAAAACCTCCTACATGAATGCCCCTCTCAATTAGGACTCTCCTAGCTAGAGTCCTAACAGAATGTCCCTCTCAATTAGGACTCTTCTAGCTAGAGTCCTAACAGTTTTACATGAATGTCCCTCTCAATTAGGACTCTCCAAGCTAGAGTCCTAACAGTACACCCATTTCACGAATGTCGTCAATAGTTTAAGAGCTCTTGGAAAATGTTTTTCGGATTTTGAACTCATAAATAAGATTTTGCGTTCTCTTTCTAAGAAGTGGGATTCAAAAGTAACTACAATACAAGAAGCTAAAAACCTAAACAACCTACCACTTGAAGAACTAATTGGTTCGTTGATGACATATGAAATGGTGCACAATGCACATGATGAACATGATAAACAAAATCACCTTCCAAAAAATAGGAAGGATTTGGAACTCCGGACAAATGAATACCACTTGAGCGATGACTCAAGTGATGAGGACAATGATGAACTTGAATTTCGAACACTAAATCTTAATAAGTTTATTAAACAAAAATCTAAAATAAATAATAAACTTGAACGAAGGAAGAGGCCAAAGAAGAAGAACACAAAGTGGGATTAATCGAGCTCCTCTGAAGACGAGGAGAAAATCAAGAAAGGCGAGGTGGCAAACTACGCCTTAACCGCTTTCAATGATGAGGTAATCGAAATCCCCCTAATTTATTTTGAAATTACTTGATGCTCTCATGATGTATTTTCTTTTTAGTTTAGAATTAATTTTCTTAAAAATTATATGTTTAAAAAAAAAATTATGATCATGCTATGTAATTTCGAAAATGATAATAGTGCATATTTTATGGTAAACAAATAAAATGATTTTGATTGAAAATATGAAATCATGGTTAAGAAGTAATAATGTGTATTACGTTGATTTCCATTGTTATTTCTCGATTTTGATTAAAAAAAAATTATGTTTGATTTGAAGAAATGCATAATGATGTAATATTAAATATTTTGATTAACAATTTTATGCATGAGATTTTAAGCTATACATGATGATAAGCATGTGTTATTTTCATGAGTGTATTTGAAAAACTATGGCAAAAATGTGCTCGAATGCATGAACTTGTTAAGATTATTTTTCGGACTTTCTTGATTCAATGTTCAAATCACTTAATTGCCATGATGATTTTACACTATTACATGTTGGAAATTATGTGTTTTGGATACAAAATTTTTTTTATGATCATGAGCATGTTTTATCTTCATGATTGAACTTGAAAATCTAAAACAAAACCTTGTCCGAATGCATGAAAGTGTTAAATTTCATTTTTGGATTTTCTTGATCATAATAGTTCATTTTTGAGAATCTATTGATCTTGATGGTTTTATGATGAAATTCATTTTTCAATCCTAAACATTGATGCATGTTTAACATAAATGAAAAAGTATGCTAACATGAAATCAATCACTTAAAATGAAATACTTAAAAAAGGAGAAAATATATTATCAATGAAATCATGAATCTACTTATGTTACGAATTTTGTGAACCATAAAAATGATTTTTGGTGATTTGAATTTGAATGAGTTTTATCCAAAATCATGATCTTGGTTCCGTGATATTTACAAATTAAGATTTATTATGAATCAAGATTTTTTCATTAATCGTTCTCCTAAGATTTTCTTTTGATTAATTATGGAGTAGGCTTTTAAAAAAGAAATCATATCTTTTGGTATTCACATGTTCTAATCTTTCATGATATGATTTTTATGCAATTCCTTGTATTCATGAAATGTTTATCTCATCACCTAATAATTCTTCTTGATATTCCTTATGTGATGATAAGAATACATGAAATATTCATTAATTTGTTTTGATATATACAAATAAGAAGTTTCGATCATATATGGTAGAATGTAATTTGACAAATTTGGTACCATCATGTTACAAAATAAATGATGATTGGGAATCATGCATTAATGATGATTGTATATTTTATAATTTGGCATGATGCATGCAATGATGAAATATTCATGAATTTGAAATGATGCATGCAATACTTATGACAATGATGTACATAATGTATTGCATATAATATGTATCATGAATGCTTTTAATGATGAATGTTTGGTATCATGATCAACATGTTGATAAATGCTTAAAAATTTTAATGTTTGAGTATCATGTATGATATACCCATTAATGATGATTGATTTATTTTTCAGGTATTGTGCATGAAAAATAAGGTTTTTGAAATTGTGTATGTTTTAATTTAAATATATAATGATGCACAAATAAAATTGATACTTACCTTTGTCATAATCTGAAAACTGAAAAAAAAAAGGGTCTTCCCTTCTTTTTGACAATGATAAAGGGGGAGCAAGAATTTCTAGCGTGGACATCATGAAAAGAGGCAAATTAGCTAGCTTGCACAATTCAAGATGAAAGCAAAAATTACACTCCTCTAAAGAGAAGATGCAAATGTAACACTTGCCAAATTGTTTGCTTGCCTCATGTAAAACATTATCTCTTGCTAGTTTGGCATTTTGCTAGCTTGCACTTTGCAAAGAAAGCAAAAATGACACTTCTCAAAAGAGAAGAAAGAGCTTGTTATCTTGAACAACATAAGCTTGCCAAACAAAAATTACAAAAGTGCTATCTTGCCTATCTCAAGAAGCAAAACTTGCAACTTGCACATTGCAATAGGAAGCAAGAATCATAAGCTTACACAAGAAAGCTATCTTGCATTTGCTTTCGAAATTTTTGCTAGCTTGTATGTAGTAAAACTTGCATATCATAAAAATTGCTGGCTTGTAGTATAAAGAGAAGCAAATAGTTGCTGTCTCAAGAAAATTAAACATGCTAAACTTACACCTTGCAATGGAAGCAAAATTACGAGCTCAAACATTGTAAAGGAAGCAAAAATTTGCTAGCTTGCAACTTGCATATTTCAAGAAGCAAGAGTAACCTTCTTGAACATATCTAAATTGCTAGCTTGCAAGTTCTAAAATGTTGTAACATTGCTAGCTTGCATGTCTTAAAAGTGCTATCTTGTATGCTGTAAAACTTGCATATCTAAAACTTGATAGCTTGAATGTTCTAAGCATGATGTAACATTTGCTAAATTTTCTGGCTTCAAAACTACATGATGATAAAAATTGATATTATGTTTTTCATGCAATAAGTCAAACTAATATTCCAAACACAAGAATAGTTGGACTTCTCCTTTTTGTTGATGACAAAGGGGGAGAAGTATGATGTTATGCATAACTTTATGCATCAGTTCATGATGACGTGTTGCAAGTATTCATGATGAATATTGCAATGAATTGAATTCAGTTTGAATTCAAGATTCTATCAATATGGCATATTGATAGGGGGAGTTTGTTTAAACTCCGGGAGTTAAGTTTAACTCCGTCATCAAGTGGTTGTCATCATAAAAAAGGGGGAGATTGTTGAATCTCGTATTTTGATGATGAAACTACTTGATATATATTTATGATTTAATCTGCGTTTTGAGTGACGCAGGATGCTTCGATCAGGATGAGACAATTAAAGCAGGAAAATCATGTTGTGCCGGAGGAACATGTCAGAAGATTGGACGTCGGGCTGGTGGATCGGTCGACGTATCAACAGAAGGCTTCGGACCGTGGACTTGGGCTTCGGGCCAAGAAGAGCGGGTATTGTGCCAAGGATATCGGAGTTGTGGAGTCAACTGGCCGATTGGGCAATAGGTTGCAGGAGAGGACGATGCGCCGAAGAATCGGACGAAGTGTCGAGGGACCAATGACATGCCGGACAACTTGGTTAATTGCTTAGGATTAATTGTCTCGATCGAAGTCTTGTTTTAAGTGTGCAGGATTAACTACGATGGAAGAAAGACATGCAGCAGGAGTTGTGCCGGAGTCCAGACAATGATCACGTTGGGAGTTCGAGAGTTCGACAGAAGTTCGGACAGTCGTCGGAGGTTCTGCGGGAACAAATCCGAGAAGTCCAAAAGCTTGCCAAAGAAGCTCGTCGGAACTCGCCAAGTGAATCGTCGCAAGTCCAGGAGTTTGCCGGAAGTCCGCAGGAGCATCACCGAGGGTTCATCGGAAGTTCTCCGGAAGCTCGCCGGAAGAAGCGATTGACGCACCGGAGCAAGTTGCAGTAAATGTCTTAGGAAAAATCGTAGTTAGCACAATGATTAAGTTGGAAATGGGAGGTGATCCCATTAACTTAATCTTGGAGCAATTGGGCCCCTGAAAAACCCAAATTGGGCCGAATGGATCAACCCATTCGGACCCTGATTTCCGGCGGGAGGTGCAACCGCCCAAGCCAGGAGGTAGCACCGCCTGGGCTAAGTCTTCGAGCGAGACTAGGCAGTGCAACCGCCCCAGCCAGGAGGTAGGACCGCCAGGGCTCAGTCTCCGAGCGAGACTGGGCGGTGCAACCTGCTAGTCATAGGTGCCCAACAAGCCAATCACGTGAGTGATGGCACGTGTGACTTGATACATAATCTTTTTGCTTATTATATTTTGGCGTATATCACTTTATAACTATTGCATAAATGCATACATATATTGTGATGTCCTTGGATTTGCGCAATGGGAATCGGATCGTGATGATATCACGATAATGAGATCGATTCACCTTTAAACACATATCCTAAATAATCCCGGTCATAGGTTACTCGAGAGGGACATCGTGATAACCGGATAGACTGGTGTGCTGTATACCCGTCCATATGATGGATGCAGCTGGTCTCATAGCTGCTCGTGTAGGGACACTAGGGATAAAGTACAGGTGCTCATTGGAGAATGAGTTCACTGATTGATCCGCTTACGGAATGCTGGATGGTTGATGATGCCTTATTGTCAGACAGCGATTCCGTAGTCCTAGTGGTGTATCTGGTCCTTAGACTTGAGACACCAAGGATGTCCTGTATGAGTGCTCCACTCTTTGATACCAGACTTATAGGTTTGGCTGTCCCCAGATCTAGTACAGCTGGTCATTGGGAGTGGTAGTCGACCTTACGAGGGCTATTGAGTGTCAATAGAGGATCATCCACTCTCGGCGTCATGAGAGGAATATCCTATGTGTTCTTGCTCAGACAAATCCCTGGCCAGGGTCATTCGGGTTGAGAGAGAAAGAGTTCTCCGGGAGAATCCGATTAGAGCGAGACTCGAGTAGAAACCGTATGGGTCTGACAGCACCATGCTCGATATACGGTCTCTGGGATATTAGATGAATGAGGGACTATAGGTACATGGTAACTGAGGACAGACAGGTCCAATGGATTGGATTCCCCTGTATCGTCTGGGGACTACGGCGTAGTGGCCTAGTACGTCCGTAGTCGATGAGTCGAGTGAATTATTACAGAGATAATAATTCACTGAGTTAGAAGGAGTTCTGACAGGTATGACTCACGGCCAGCTCGATATTGGGCCTAGAGGGTCACACACATATGGTAGGCATTGCGATGAGTAGAGATTCGGATATGAGATATCCGATGGAGCCCTTATCTTATTGGATGCAGATCCAATACCCATTAGGGAAGGACCCATTAGGGTTTGACACGGGATCTCTATAAATAGGAGGGATTCACAGCCTCATAGGCTAGAGTCTTTGCTTGCCTTTCCTATTCTCCTCTCCCTCTCCACCTCAGAGTAGGCCTGGAGTTTTGAGGAGCGTCGTCGCAACCCTGCTGTGTGGATCACCGCTAGAGAGGAGGACGCTTGACCTCCTTCACCCTCTCCTAAGGATCTGCAAGGAAACAGGGATATACGATCTACCTAGGTAACATAATCTCTATACGCAGTTTTGTGTTTTGCGGATTTTTACGCACCAATCTTCGCACGACGACGAACATCTTTTTGGGAATCCGGGATTTTTGTTTTCTTGTTCTTCCGCTGCGCATATGATGTCGCCCCCAATGATTTCCCAACAGTGGTATTAGAGCTAGGTTGTTCGTGCGAATGATTGGTTTTGAACTGCGTGTGTTGTGTTTAGCGAGAAAGGGCAGCAACAGTTGCTGCCCTCGATCTACGTGCGTGAAGCGCAGCCGAAGGCGGGCAGCGCAGGGGCTGCGTCTGCAGCAGCCGGCCGACGCCCTGCTTGCAGCAGGCTTGCTGCCGGCGGGGCTGGCAGCCCACGGGCAGCGGCGCTTGCCGCCGCTGCTCCCGCGGGCGAAAACCCCCACAAGGGCGGCCGCCCGACGGGACAGCACCGCCTACGGAGGCAGCGACGCCCGAAGGGGGAGCCCACCTGCAGCGGCAGCACCGCCAGCGAGCGTGCCGCCTGCAGGCGAGGGCAGCACCCTCGCCCCGCCGCACAGGCCGCCGCCAGCAGGGTGGCGGCGGCGGCAGCGGCAGCAGAAAGAGGGAATTAGGGTTTTAGGCAAAAAGACAGTTTTGCCCCTGTGAATTTGAGAAATTCCAGTTTCTGTCTTTTGTCCAAATTATGAAAATACCCTTAGGAATTGAGAAATTACCTACATGTCCCTGATTTCAGAAAAATATTAATTAATTAAAAGGTTTAGTTGATTATTATTTTTATTATTATCTAGTAGTCCTACATGATGATGATTATTTATACATGTGATGTATGATGTGTGGACGGATGATCATGGACCGTGTGATGTGTGTACTTGTGATTATTATTATTGAGGTCTGCGAACCTCCATTATATTTCTCGTTTATTGTCGGGCCTGCGTGCCTATGATTAAGTTGTAATCACATGAGGAGGCGCAGCGGGAGCGTGGATGCGACAGCGTGACCCACGAGACGGACGATCGTGATGCATGGAGATGCATCAAGATGTCGACGAAACCGACGAGGACGAGATGGACGATCACAGGGCATGGAGATGCACCGTTGCACACATAGATCTTGATGTGAGTGATTAGGCCTACTGGCTCGGGCCTAATCATATTAGTTTGTGGTCCATGATCATCTGGTGTGATTGCTTATACACATACTAGATATGTATATATATTTGCATGCGATGTAGATATATATTAAATATGTATAGGTGTGACATGTCATATTAGGAGACCAAATTATAGAAACATCTCTCGATAATATTAAGTCAGTAAACGTGAGGCAATTAGATTGACCCACGTGGCCTTCCATCGTTATGAGTAGGAACCGATTCCCGGTGTAGGTTGAGTTGGTCGAGTCCCTCGAGACTCACCTATATCGCGATTCGCTATCTTGCTTACGACATAGAGATGTCACCGGTGACCTGAGGACATGGTATGCTTGGTCGAGTCCCTCGAGGGTATATCATCAAATCAGACTCATCTTGTAACGAAGGTGTTGACTTAACCGAGCATCATGGTTGGTCGAGTCCCTCGAGGCCATGGTGATTCGGAGGCTGAACAGGACGGGAATCACAAGGAGTTGTGATCGGCAAGAGTTGCCTACCTTTTAGGCTTAGTGTGATTGGTCGAGTCCCTCGAGGTTACACTAAGACGCTGATTGGATCCCGATCCCCACTAGAAGTCTGCCGGAGACTTCCGTTTCACGTGCTGAGGGTGTCGCGTGACTCGTTAGTAAAATAGTGGGAGTATATTAAGATAGAAGTCCATATCTTGATAGTTTATTTCTTGCAAAATCTGCATGTTATTCATTTCTGCTACATCTTTATTTTCAGAAAATGTCGCTTTCAAATCCCTTACGTGGCATACTTGATGTCAATCGCCTCACTAGTCCAAATTATACGGATTGGCTCCGTAACTTGAGAATTGTTCTCACAGCGGAGAAAATCGTGTACGTCCTTGATACAGTGATGCCTACGCCCGAAGAAGGGGCAAGCGAGGATGAGATCGCTCGCTACGTGAAGTACATTGATGACTCCACTCTTGCTCAGTGCTATATGTTGGGCTCTATGACTCTAGAGTTACAGAGACAACATGAAAAGATGCATGCCAGATCCATTCTCCTACATGTCCGCAAATTGTTTGAGGAACAGGGAAGGACTCAACGATATAAGATATCCAAGAGCCTTTTTCGCGCTAGGATGACTGAGGGGACACCGGTTTAGAACCATGTCCTAAAGATGATTGAGTGGATAGAGAAACTCACAGGTCTAGGAATGGTCCTAGAGGATAACTTGTGTGTGGACATTGTGCTTCAGTCCCTACCAGATTCCTTTTCACAGTTCATAATGAATTTTAATATGAACAAGCTTGAGGTGACTCTCCCAGAGCTCCTCAATATGTTGAGGGAGGCAGAGAGTACTATTAAGAAAGAGAAGCCAGTTCTCTACACTGGTGAGACCAGAAAGAAAAGGAAAGGAGAAAGGTCCCTTAAGAAGGGAAAGGGCAAGGGCAAACAAGGTAAAGCAAAGGTTGCTAAGAAAGACCCAGCAAATGACAAAGGCCAGTGCTTCCACTATGGTAAAGATGGGCACTGGAAGAGAAACTGCAAAGAGTACCTTGCAGAAAGGGCGAAACAAAAGCTTGATGAAGCTTCAGGTACATTCATGATCAGTCTCCATTTGTCAAACTCTTATGATAACACATGGGTATTGGATACCGGTAGTGCTTATCATATATGCAATTCATTGCAGGTTCTGGCAAGGCCTAGGAGACTAGAGAGAGGCGAGATGGACCTCAAGATGGGTAATGGAGCAAAAGTTGCTGTATTAGCTGTTGGCGAGGTCGCCCTACATCTGCCTAGTGGAGCTTTTATTGCATTAGATGCATGTTATTTTGTTCCTTCTATTATCAAAAACATTATCTCCATTTCATGTTTAACAGTTAGTGGATATAAATTTATTTTTGAGAACAATGGTTGTTCGATATTATTAGATGATAAGATCATCACGAAAGGAACATTGCATAATGGTTTATTTATGTTAGACACCACTCCACATATCACGAATGTAAATGTGTCCAAAAGGAAACGAGATGAGTTGAACAGTGCATACCTGTGGCATTGTAGGCTAGGTCACATCCATGAAAGAAGGATTCAAAAGTTGCTAAATGATGGATATCTAGATCCATTCGACTATGTGTCTTATGCAACTTGTGAGCCTTGCATTCGTGGAAAATTGACTAACTCTCCATTTAGTGGAACTGGAGAGAGAGCCACTGAGTTGTTGGAACTCATACATAGTGATGTATGTGGATCCATATCAACTCATGCCATTGGAGGTTACTCCTACTTCATTACATTTACTGATGATTTCTCAAGGTATGGATATGTGTACTTAATGAAGTACAAGTCCGAGGCATTTGAGAAATTTAGAAAGTATAACAATGAGGTGGAGAACCAGACTGGAAAGAGTATCAAAACTCTTCGATCAGCTCGAGGATGTGAGTACTTAAGTACAGAGTTTACTTAGTTCCTCAAGGACCATGGGATATTATCCCAATGGACACCTCCTTACACACCTCAGCTCAATGGTGTCTCTGAAAGGAAAAATCGTACGTTATTAGATATGGTACGGTCCATGATGAGTTTCGCTGACCTACTTCTAGGGATATGCCCTAGAGACCACAGCTTACCTACTGAACAGAGTTCCAACTAAGTCGGTAGTGTCTGCACCATATGAGATATGGAAAGGGAAGAAGCCTGATCTTAAGGTTGTTAAGATTTGGGGCTGCCCTGCCCACGTTAAAAGACACAACCCCGATAAGTTAGAATCAAGGACAAAGCGATGCAAATTTGTGGGACACCCCAAGGAAACTTGTGGGTATTACTTCTATCATCTCGAGGACCAAAAGGTCTTTGTAGCTAAGAGAGCAGTGTTCCTTGAGAAGGAACACATTCTTGGCGGAGACAGTGGGAGAATGATAGAGTTGAGCGAAGTTAGAGAACCAAGCTCAAGCACCACTCTACAGCCCGAGTCTGTTCAGGTACCTAATACACAAGTTTCAACTTTACGCAGGTCTGATAGAGTATCTCATCCTCCTGAGAGATATGTGGGACATATTAGAGGAGAGGATGTAGAGGATATTGATCCTCAGACCTACGAGGAGGCTATTATGAGTATAGACTCCGGGAAGTGGCAAGAAGCCATGAATTCTGAGATGGATTCTATGTACTCCAATAAGGTTTGGAACCTAGTTGATGCGCCCGAAGGTATTGTACCCATCGGTTGCAAATGGATCTTTAAGAAAAAGATCGGAGTAGATGGAAAGGTAGAGACCTATAAAGCAAGGCTAGTGGCTAAAGGGTATCGTCAAAGACAAGGTGTTGACTACGACGAAACCTTCTCACCCGTAGCAATGCTAAAATCCATCAGAATTCTATTGGCTATTGCAGCACACTATGATTATGAGATCTGGCAGATGGATGTGAAAAACGCATTCCTCAATGGGAACCTCGAGGAGGAGGTGTATATGATGCAACCTGAAGGATTCGTGTCCAAGAACTGCCCAGTTAAAGTGTGTAGGTTGCTTAAATCCATTTATGGACTAAAGCAAGCTTCCCGAAGTTGGAACATAAGATTTGATGAGTCAATCAGATCTTATGACTTCGTTAAGAACGAAGATGAGCCTTGTGTGTACAGGAAAGTAAGTGGGAGCGCTATCACCTTTTTGGTGTTATATGTGGATGACATCCTCATCATTGGGAATGACGTAGGAATGCTATCCACAGTAAAGGCTTGGTTATCTAGACACTTCTCCATGAAGGACTTAGGGGAAGCATCCTATATCTTGGGGATTAGAATCTATAGAGATAGATCCAAGAGGATGCTTGGCTTGTCCCAGTCCAGGTACATAGAAACCATTGTCAAAAGGTTTGACATGGAAAATTCCAGAAGAAAGGGCGAACATGAATATGATACCTTATGCCTCAACAATAGGGTCTATCATGTATGCCATGCTATGTACTAGGCCTGATATAGCGCATGCTCTGAATGTCACGAGCAGGTATCAGGCGGATCCAGGCTTGGAGCACTGAAAAGCAGAAAAGTGTATCCTTAAGTACTTGAGAAGGACTAAGGATCTTTTACTAGTATATGGAGGTAATTGCCTTAAGGTTGAAGGCTTCACTGACTCAAGTTTTCAGTCTGATGTCGATGATAGCAAGTCGAATTCAGGGTATGTGTACACCTTGAATGGAGGAGCAGTGTGCTGGAAGAGTTCCAAGCAAGATACCACTGCTGACTCGACCACAGAGGCGGAGTACATTGCTGCATTAGATGCAGCAAAGGAGGGAGTCTGGGTGAAGAAGTTCATCACAGATTTAGGAGTCGATACAGATAGCGACAAGTCGACTTCCTTATATTGCGACAACTATGGGGTGATTACTCAAATAAGGGAACCCGGGTCTCATTAGAAGTGTTCTGAGGAGGTTCCAACTTATCAGAGAGATCGTAACCCGAGGAGATGTAGTAGTGGAAAGAGTTCCATCCGAAGATAACATTGCAGATCCACTGACAAAGCCGTTGTCTCAGATTGTCTTTGAGTGTCACAGGAGTCTGATGGGGATCAGACACATAGGTGATTGGCTTTAGGTCAAGTGGGAGATTGCTAGTCATAGGTGCCCAGCAAGCCAATCACGTGAGTGATGGCACGTGTGACTTGATACATAATCTTTTTGCTTATTATAATTTGGCGTATATCACTTTATAACTATTGCATAAATGCATACATATATTGTGATGTCCTTGGATTTGTGCAATGGGAATCAGATCGTGATGAGATCATGATAATGAGATCGATTCACCTTTAAACACATATCCTAAATAATCCCGGTCATAGGTTACTCGAGAGGGACATCGTGATAACCGGATAGACTGGTGTGCTGTATACCCGTCCATATGATGGATGCAGCTGGTCTCATAGCTGTTGAATCTCGGATTTTGATGATAAAATCAATTGATGGGTTATTTGATCTAATCCATATTATTGAGTTAAGTGTGCAGGATTAACTACGATAACCAGAAAACACAAAGCAAGAATACCGGAGTCAAGATCGATGGACATTTAAGAGTCCGAAGAATCGTCGGAGATGCTGCCGGAACCAACCGAGAAGAAATCGGGAACCTATCGGAAGTTCGCCGAAGAGATCGTCGAAGGTTCACGGAGATCACCGAGAAGGCTCGGCTACTCGTTAAAGTCATCACAAGATCGGGAGCTTGATGGGAGTCCGTCGGAAGAAGTTCGTCGGAAAGCTCGCCGAAACAAGACTCGACGTTCGCGGTTGAAAGCTTGCTTAGGATGTGTTTTTGTTATGTAGTTCACTTGTAATTAGGATTAGGATTAAGAGATAATCCTATATCCTGGTTAGGGGCCAACTGGGCCCAAAGTCAGAGTTGGTTTAGGCTAAAAATTAAGCTAAACCAGCGAACTAGAGAGCCAAGATTGAAGCCTAACTAGTGGCTGAAAACACTGTAGTCGGGCTGAAAACACTGTAGGCGGTGGCACCGCCCAGCACCCGAGAGCTGGGCGGTGACACCTCCTTGGCTGGGCGGTTGCACCGTCCAGCACCCGAGCGCTGGGCGGTGGCACCGCCTGGTTGGGCGGTGGCACCTCCAGCACCGGAAACCCTAAGAAAATTCAAATTTTGGAGCCCAAAATTTGAATCCTCTTGAGGCCTATAAATACCCCTCAAATCTCAGCCGAGGTTACAACTTTTGAGAAGCATTTTTGATTGAGAGAAAAGTCTTAGAAAGTCTTAGCAAGTCTTGTTTTCAATTTGCTAGAGAGTTCTCCTCCTCCTTTCTTATTGAAAATTTGTAAGAGGTTGAGCTGCTTGTAAAAGGTTGTAAGAGGGGTGTTTACCCGTCCATTTCAAGAGACTTGCTAGTGGAAGGTGGGAGCCTCATCGAAGAGGGGCCTCGCAAGTGGAGTAGGTCATTTGACCGAACCACTCTAAAAATCGGCGTAATCTCTGGTTTGCTTTTTATTATTGTCATTTACATTATTGCAAATCTTCTTACTGCTTTAGTTCCTCATTACTCTTGCTGCGCAACTTTAAGAATACGCCTTCAAGTTAAATTTCTCAAGTTTCGTTCTTAACGTACGAAAGATTTTGATTAAAATCGAAGTTTTAATCCACTGCACTAATTCACCCCCCCCTCTTAGTGCCGCTCCGATCCTAACAAGTGGTATCAGAGCAAGGTTATCTCTCATATTTGGTTTAATACCCAAGAGAGATGGCTTACTCCGGCATGCAAGAGGGCCATTCTATTGCACGACCACCTTTGTTTAATGGGTCGGATTACACATATTGGAAGACTCGCATGAGAATCTTCCTCATTTCTATGGACTTTGAGCTTTGGTCTATTGTCGAGAATGGATTTCAAAAATCTTCTCTTCCGATGAGCGAATGGGATGAATCGGAGAAGAAGGTTTTTGCTTTAAATGCAAAGGCTATGAATGCCTTGTTTTGTGCACTAGACAAAAACGAATTTAATCGTGTTTCAATGTGTGATTCGGCTTTTGATATTTGGAGAACTCTTGAGGTCACTCATGAAGGCACTAGCCGAGTGAAAGAGTCCAAAATCAACATCCTTGTGCACTCTTACGAACTTTTCCGAATGAAACCAAGTGAGTCCATCGGAGACATGTACACCCAGTTTACGGATGTCATCAATGGACTCAAAGCTCTTGGTAAAGATTTTACTAACTTTGAACTAGTAACTAAAATCTTAAGATCCCTCCCTAAAAGTTGGGATCCAAAAGTTACAGCCATTCAAGAGGCCAAAGACCTTAAAGCATTCCCTCTTGAAGAACTCATTGGGTCTCTAATGACCTACGAAATGACATGTCAAGCTCATGACGAGCTCGAGAACCCCCTTCCAAAGAACAGGAAGGATATGACACTCAAATCACAAGAAGACCACTTGAAAGGAACATCAAGTGATGAGGACAGTGACAATGACATTGCACTTTTGACTCAAAAATTTAAAAAATATTTAAGAAAGAACAGATTTAAGAATAATACAAAAAATAAATTTGAACAAAAGAAGGACCAAGTGATTTGCTATGAATGCAAAAAACCGGGACACTATAAGAACGATTGTCCTCAAGCCAAAAAGAGGACATCAAAGAAGAAAGCGCTCAAGGCAACATGGGATGATTCAAGCGCGTCCGAAGAAGAGGAGTCCAACACCGAGCAAGTTGCTCATTACGCGCTAATGGCGTTAGGAGAAGAGGTATGTGATTTATTTAATGAAGATTTATCTTTTGAAGAACTATCTATTGCTTTTCATGAATTATTTGATGAATGTAGAACTGTTAGCAAGAAGTTAAGTATCTTAAAGAAAGAGCATGCTTTGCTACAAGATAAGTTTGATAGTCTTCAAACTCCTCCATGCTCTAAGTGTGAGCACTTAGAAGCAATAAAAAATGAAAATTTACTTCTTAAGGAAACCTTAAACAAGTTTAAGGTTGGTAGCAAAGGATTAGATATGATCCTTGCACACAAGGGTCACATCGCAAATAGAAATGGAATTGGATTTGTAAAAGGATTACATCAAAATCCTACCACTTTCATAAAAGGACCTACATTACATGTTTCCTCTTATATGAAATGCAACTTTTGTTGCAAATCCGGACATATTGCCTACAAATGCCCATTTAGGAAAATTAGTTCACAAAAATTAATATTGGTTCCTAAAGGAACTATAAAGAATTCAATAATAAATAACAAAGTTAGTGGGTCAATTTTTGAGGCACCCAAAATCAAATGGGTACCTAAAAATCATCCTCTTTTGTAGACAAACCCACAAGCTAGGAGCAAGAGATGGTATCTCGATAGTGGATGCTCAAGACATATGACTGGAGATCCATCTCATTTCTCTATGCTCACTAGCAAAGAAGAAGGGTACGTTACCTTCGGAGACAACAACAAGGGCAAAATCATTGGCAAGGGAACTATTGGTAACAAATTTAATTTTTCCATTGATGATGTCTTACTAGTTGATGGATTGAAACATAATCTCTTGAGTATTAGTCAACTATGCGATAAAGGTTACATCGTTAGATTTGAATCAAATATGTGCATTATTGAAAAACCAAATCATAACATGACTATGATTGCTTTAAAACAAAATAATGTCTATACCATCAATCTTGATGAACTAAGTAATGAAATGTGCTTCTCCGCCGTAAATAATGATGCTTGGCTTTGGCATAGGAGATTAGGCCATGCAAGCATGAAAACAATATCTAAGATCTCATCTCAAGAATTAGTACGAGGAATTCCAAATATAAAGTTTATTAAGGACAAAGTATGCGATGCATGTCAACTAGGCAAACAAATAAAAACAAGCTTCAAACCAAAAAATCAAATTAGCACTACTAGACCATTACAATTGATCCATTTGGACCTATTTGGACCAATTGATACAACAAGTCTAGGTGGAAGCAAATATGCTTTTGTGATTGTGGATGACTACTCTAGATACACTTGGACCTATTTCTTAGCTCACAAAAGTGATTGCTTCAAGTGTTTCTCTAAATTTTGTAAACTCACTCAAAACGAAAAAGGCTTCATGATTTCATCAATTTGGAGTGATCACGGTGGTGAATTCCAAAACCGTGACTTTCAAAATTTTTGCGAAAGTAATGGGTACAATCACAACTTCTCAACTCCAAGAAATCCTCAACAAAATGGAGTAGTTGAAAGGAAAAATAGAAACCTACAAGAAATGGCAAGAACTATGTTGAATGAACATAGTTTACCTAAGTACTTTTGGGCCGAAGCCGTAAATACGGCTTGCTACATCATGAATAGAGTCCTAATAAGACCATCCTTATCCAAAACTCCCTATGAATTATGGAATAACAAAAAACCAAACATCTCCTATTTTAAAGTTTTTGGTTGTAAATGCTTTATTTTAAATGAAAGGGATGCTTTAGGAAAATTTGATGCTAAATCCGATGAAGGCATCTTTCTTGGTTACTCTTCCATTTCTAAAGCTTTTCGGGTTTTTAATAAAAGAACTTTAGTAATTGAAGAGTCTATTCATGTAGTTTTTAATGAAATTTTCGATTTAAAGAAAAATGATTTTGATGATGATCTTGGTTTTGATAATTTGAATTTAAATGAACCCTCTCCTCAAAATAGCCATTTGAATGCATCTTCTTCCGAAATTTCTTTACCAAAAGAATGGAAGTATGTAGATGCTCATCCAAAAGAGCAAATTATAGGAGATACATCAAAAGGGGTTCAAACTCGTTCTTCTTTCAAAAATTTCTGTGCTAACGCTGCTTTCCTTTCTCAAATTGAACCTAAATGCATTGACGAAGCCTTAAAAGATGATTTTTGGATCATTGCAATGCAAGAAGAATTGAACCAATTTGAGAGGAATGAGGTATGGAAGCTTGTTCCTAGACCAAGTGACCACTTAGTCATAGGTACTAAGTGGGTCTTTAGAAACAAGCAAGATGAAAATGGTATCGTGGTTAGAAACAAGGCTAGATTAGTGGCCAAAGGTTTCAACCAAGAAGAAGGTATCGATTACGAAGAAACCTTCGCTCCCGTGGCTCGATTAGAAGCCATAAGGATGCTCCTTGCCTATGCTAGTAGTAATAATTTTAAACTATTTCAAATGGATGTTAAAAGTGCTTTCTTGAATGGTTTTATTTCCGAAGAAGTATTTGTCGAACAACCTCCCGGATTTGAAAATTCTCTTTTTCCTAATCATGTATTCAAATTGACTAAAGCTCTCTATGGCTTAAAACAAGCTCCTAGAGCTTGGTATGAAAGGCTTAGCTCCTTTCTTATTTTAAATAATTTTACCAAAGGCAAGGTTGATACTACATTGTTTATTAAACATTTTGAAAATAATTTTCTTATTGTGCAAATTTATGTTGACGATATTGTGTTTGGCTCTTCGGATGAATCACTATGTGAATCATTTGCCAAATGTATGAGTCTTGAATTTGAAATGAGTTTAATGGGTGAATTAACTTTCTTTTTGGGATTACAAATCAAACAACTTAGTGATGGTATATTTCTTAACCAATCCAAATATACATTAGAATTGTTAAAACGATTTAACATGGATAATTCAAAAGCAATAAACACCCCTATGAGTACTGCGACTAAGTTAGATATGGATGAAAATGGTGAAAGTTTCGATCAAAAAACATATAGGGGAATGATAGGTAGTCTACTCTACCTCACTGCGACTAGACCGGATATTATGTTTAGTGTAGGACTTTGCGCTAGGTTTCAATCTAATCCTAAATTATCTCATCTTAAGAGTGTTAAAAGAATATTTAGGTATCTTAAAGGAACTCCAAATTTAGGATTGTGGTATCCAAAATCTGAAAAATTTGATCTAATAGCTTATGCAGATGCCGATTTTGGCGGATGCAGGATAGATAAAAAAAGTACATCCGGAACATGCCAATTTTTAGGACATGCACTTGTTTCTTGGACTTCCAAGAAACAAAATTCAGTTGCACTATCTACGGCAGAAGCCGAATACATTGCTGCAAGTGCATGTTGTGCACAAGTCATTTGGATGAAAAATACATTAGAAGACTATGGAATTCAATTTAAAAACATTCCCATAAAATGTGATAATACTAGTGCCATATGTCTTACTAAAAATCCAATTCAGCACTCTAGAACTAAGCACATCGACGTTAGGCATCATTTCATACGCGATCATGTCCTTAACAATGATGTTGTTCTAGAATTCATTGACACAAAGCATCAATTAGCAGATATATTCACAAAAGCCTTGAATGAAGACCAATTTGAATTCATTAGAAGGGAATTAGGTATGTTAAATTGTCCCTAAACAATAAACTTGTTTGATTGGATTTTCCGTAAAGTTTTTCATCTTCTTTCCATCTCTCATTCTCCTTCAAATTCCATATGACATGTTGTGAAATCTCGAAATCGACTTTGACGACTTGATTATGAATTTCAAGTTAGCAATTTGATTTAAATAAGTTTTATCTAAATCATAATCTTGATCTTGCAAAATTGGAATCACAAATAATATCTTTTGGCATTCATGAATTGATACTTACAAATATGAAAGTATTGGCATTCATGACTTGAATTTGATTGAAACATTGTATGCTTAAATTCATCATTGTCCTATGTTTCAAAAATTATTTAAATGCCTTATGTGATGATTAAAAAGTAATGTTGAGATTTTCATGAATTTGACGATTTGAATGAGTTTGTATTCGAATTATGATCTTGCCTTCGTGAAATTACTACTTGAATTTTTTTATCCCAATCTCTCTCTTATACATCTACAATTTCTATTATTCATAGAAAGAAGAGATTAGATAATATGAATGTATGCTGAATTTTCCTCTAAAATGAACTCTGCGTAAATATTTTTGCATACTTAATTTTCAATGATAAAATCGTTGTATGACAAAATATGTGCTTCAAGTCTTATTTTCCTTTTTGCTGATGACAAAGGGGGAGAAAAGTGATGACTTATATCATTCTTAATAGCATGACAAAATATGAATTGCAAAATCCTTGAGAAAAGTGATCGATCGATGATTATCTTATATGCCTTGCAAAATCCTTGAAAATATCGTAAGATTGATTGATCATATTGAATGCATGTCTAAAATGTATAATCATGCAATTCATGTTGAAAATCTTTATCTCTTGTCATAGTAAAATTTGTCTCTTATCTTTCGACTTGGAAAAGATTTTCATCAAAGTTTCGCATTTACATTATGCTTAATGAGAATAACGATAAGTTCTACGGTTAGAGCTTATCGGTTTATACTTGAATTCAATGATGAAATTCAAGTGTTTTATCTTCTCATAATATGGCATATAGATAGGGGGAGTTACGTTTAACTCCGTCATCAATTGATTGTCATCATCAAAAAGGGGGAGATTGTTGAATCTCGGATTTTGATGATAAAATCAATTGATGGGTTATTTGATCTAATCCATATTATTGAGTTAAGTGTGCAGGATTAACTACGATAACCAGAAAACACAAAGCAAGAATACCGGAGTCAAGATCGATGGACGTTTAAGAGTCCGAAGAATCGTCGGAGATGCTGCCGGAACCAACCGAGAAGAAATCGGGAACCTATCGGAAGTTCGCCGAAGAGATCGTCGAAGGTTCACGGAGATCACCGAGAAGGCTCGGCTACTCGTTAAAGTCATCACAAGATCGGGAGCTTGATGGGAGTCCGTCGGAAGAAGTTCATCGGAAAGCTCGCCGAAACAAGACTCGACGTTCGCGGTTGAAAGCTTGCTTAGGATGTGTTTTTGTTATGTAGTTCACTTGTAATTAGGATTAGGATTAAGAGATAATCCTATATCCTGGTTAGGGGCCAACTGGGCCCAAAGTCAGAGTTGGTTTAGGCTAAAAATTAAGCTAAACCAGCGAACTAGAGAGCCAAGATTGAAGCCCAACTAGTGGCTGAAAACACTGTAGTCGGGCTGAAAACACTGTAGGCGGTGGCACCGCCCAGCACCCGAGAGCTGGGCGGTGACACCTCCTTGGCTGGGCGGTTGCACCGTCCAGCACCCGAGCGCTGGGCGGTGGCACCGCCTGGTTGGGCGGTGGCACCTCCAGCACCGGAAACCCTAAGAAAATTCAAATTTTGGAGCCCAAAATTTGAATCCTCTTGAGGCCTATAAATACCCCTCAAATCTCAGCTGAGGTTACAACTTTTGAGAAGCATTTTTGATTGAGAGAAAAGTCTTAGAAAGTCTTAGCAAGTCTTGTTTTCAATTTGCTAGAGAGTTCTCCTCCTCCTTTCTTATTGAAAATTTGTAAGAGGTTGAGCTGCTTGTAAAAGGTTGTAAGAGGGGTGTTTACCCGTCCATTTCAAGAGACTTGCTAGTGGAAGGTGGGAGCCTCATCGAAGAGGGGCCTCGCAAGTGGAGTAGGTCATTTGACCGAACCACTCTAAAAATCGGCGTAATCTCTGGTTTGCTTTTTATTATTGTCATTTACATTATTGCAAATCTTCTTACTGCTTTAGTTCCTCATTACTCTTGCTGCGCAACTTTAAGAATACGCATTCAAGTTAAATTTCTCAAGTTTCGTTCTTAACGTACGAAAGATTTTGATTAAAATCGAAGTTTTAATCCGCTGCACTAATTCACCCCCCCCTCTTAGTGCCGCTCCGATCCTAACAATAGCTGCTCGTGTAGGGACACTAGGGATACAATATAGGTGCTCATTGGAGAATGAGTTCACTGATTGATCCGCTTACGGAATGCTGGATGGTTGATGATGCCTTATTGTCAGACAGCGATTCCGTAGTCCTAGTGGTGTATCTGGTCCTTAGACTTGAGACACCAAGGATGTCCTGTATTAGTGCTCCACTCTTTGATACCAGACTTATAGGTTTGGCTGTCCCCAAATCTAGTACACCTGGTCATTGGGAGTGGTAGTCGACCTTACGAGGGCTATTGAGTGTCAATAGAGTATCATCCACTCTCGGCGTCATGAGAGGAATATCCTATGTGTTCTTGCTCAGATAAATCCCTAGCCAGGGTCATTCGGGTTGAGAGAGAAAGAGTTCTCCGGGAGAATCCGATTAGAGCGAGACTCGAGTAGAAACCGTATGGGTCTGACAGCACCATGCTCGATATACGGTCTCTGGGATATTAGACGGATGAGGGACTATAGGTACATGGTAACCGAGGATAGACAGGTCCAATGGATTGGATTCCCCTGTATCGTCTGGGGACTACGGCGTAGTGGCCTAGTACATCCGTAGTCGATGAGTCGAGTGAATTATTACAGAGATAAAAATTCACTATGTTAGAAGGAGTTCTGACAGGTATGACTCACGGCCAGCTCGATATTGGGCCTAGAGGGTCACACATGTTGAATCTCAGATTTTGATGATGAAACTAATTGATTGTGTTTATATGTTTAACTGTATTTTGAGTGATGCAGGTCTACTCGATCAGGTTTAGACAGTTGACGCAGGAGGAATTGACATTGCGCTGGAAGAGATCACGTTAGGATATTGGATGGCTGAACGCTTCGAACGTTGGGCATCGGGCCAAGGAGAGCGAAACTGTGCCAAGGATATCGGCGTTGCGGAGGTCAACCGCTGATTGGGCAACAAGCCGCAAGAGAGGATGATGTGCCGAAGAATCGGACGAAGCGCCAACCAATGACGTGCCGGGCAACAGAATGTCAATTCGCTTTATAATAATTGTCTAGATCGGAGTAGAGTTTTTGCTTGTGTGTGCAGGATTAACTACGATAACGACGAAGACATAAAGCAAAACAAAGTGTCGGAGTCAAGCACGAAGGATTCATTGCGAGTTCGGGAGTTTGACGGAAGTCCGAAGGTTCGTCGGGAATGCTGCCGAAACTAGCCAAGAATGAGTAGGGAGCTTGCCGAAGGGTTTTTCGGAAGCTCGCCGGAAGGTTCGTTGGAAGTTCGCGGAGCTCACCGAGAATGATCGAAGCTTTCTGAAGAAGCTCGTTGGAACTCACCAAGATCAAATCGTGAAGTCTAGGAGCTTGTCGGGAGTCCGCAGAATGGTTTCCGAGAGTTTATCGGAAGACCGTCGGAAGTTCGCCGAAAGCTCGCCGGAAGAAGTCTTGACTTACGGACTTTGTAATAGCTTATAAAATGTCTTTAAATTCGTAGTTATCATGTTAATTAGAGTTAGGATTAGGTGTTAATCCTATAACCCAAGTAGGGGCTAATTGGGCCCGAGTTCGGACTAGTTTGGGCCAAGTTTGGAGCTCAACCAGTGAGCTGATTTGGCCTAGGCGGTGGCACCGCCTAGACTGGCGGTGGCACCGCCCAGCACCCGAGAGCTGGGCGGTGACACCTCCTGGGCTGGGCGGTTGCACCGTCCAGCACCCGAGCGCTGGGCGGTGGCACCGCCTAGCTGGGCGGTGGCACCTCCAGCACCGGGAACCCTAAGAGAATTCAAATTTTGGAGCCCAAAATTTGAATCCTCTTGAGGCTTATAAATACCCCTCTAATTTCAGCTGAGAGAACAACTTTTGAGAAGCATTTTGATTGAGAGAAAAGTCTTAGAAAGTCTTAGCAAGTCTTGTTTTCAATTTGCTAGAGAGTTCTCCTCCTTCTTTCTTATTGAAAATTTGTAAGAGGTTGAGCTGCTTGTAAAAGGTTGTAAGACGGGTGTTTACCCTTCCATTTCAAGAGACTTGATAGTGGAAGGTGGGAGCCTCATCGAAGAGGGGCCTCGCAAGTGGAGTAGGTCATTTGACCGAACCACTCTAAAAATCGACGTAATCTCTGGTTTGCATTTTATTATTGTCATTTACATTACTGCAAATCTTCTTACTGCTTTAGTTCCTTATTACCCTTACTGCGCAACTTTAAGAATACGCTTTCAAGTTAAACTTTTCAAGTTCCGTTCTTATAGTACGAAAGATTTTGTTAAAATCGAAGTTTTAATCCGCTGCACTAATTCACCCCCCCCTCTTAGTGCCGCTCCGATCCTAACAAGTGGTATCAGGGGAAGGTTATCTCTCATATTTGGTTTAATACCCAAGAGAGATGGCTTACTCCGGCATGCAAGAGGGCCATTCTATTGCACGACCACCTTTGTTTAATGGGTCGGATTACACATATTGGAAGACTCGCATGAGAATCTTCCTCATTTCTATAGACTTTGAGCTTTGGTCTATTGTCGAGAATGGATTTCAAAAATATTCTCTTCCGATGAGCGAATGGGATGAATCAGAGAAGAAGGTTTTTGCTTTAAATGCAAAGGCTATGAATGCCTTGTTTTGTGCACTAGACAAAAACGAATTTAATCGTGTTTCAATGTGTGATTCGGCTTTTGATATTTGGAGAACTCTTGAGGTCACTCATGAAGGCACTAGCCGAGTGAAAGAGTCCAAAATCAACATCCTTGTGCACTCTTACGAACTTTTCCGAATGAAACCAAGTGAGTCCATCGGAGACATGTACACCCGGTTTACGGATGTCATCAATGGACTCAAAGTTCTTGGTAAAGATTTTACTAACTTTGAACTAGTAACTAAAATCTTAAGATCCCTCCCTAAAAGTTGGGATCCAAAAGTTACGGCCATTCAAGAGGCCAAAGACCTTAAAGCATTCCCTCTTGAAGAACTCATTGGGTCTCTAATGACCTACGAAATGACATGTCAAGCTCATGACGAGCTCGAGAACCCCCTTCCAAAGAACAGGAAGGATATGGCACTCAAATCACAAGAAGACCACTTGAAAGGAACATCAAGTGATGAGGATAGTGACAATGACATTGCACTTTTGACTCAAAAATTTAAAAAATATTTAAGAAAGAACGAATTTAAAAATAATAAAAAAAATAAATTTGAACAAAAGAAGGACCAAGTGATTTGCTATGAATGCAAAAAACCGGGACACTATAAGAACGATTGTCCTCAAGCCAAAAAGAGACATCAAAGAAGAAGGCGTTCAAGGCAACGTGGGATGATTCAAGCGTATCCGAAGAAGAGGAGTCCAACACCGAGCAAGTTGCTCATTACGCGCTAATGGCGTTAGGAGAAGAGGTATGTGATTTATTTAATGAAGATTTATCTTTTGAAGAACTATATATCGCTTTTCATGAATTATTTGATTAATGTAGAACTGTTAGCAAGAAGTTAAGTATCTTAAAGAAAGAGCATGCTTTGCTACAAGATAAGTTTGATAGTCTTCAAACTCCTCCATGCTCTAAGTGTGAGCATTTAGAAGCAATAAAAAATGAAAATTTGCTTCTTAAGGAAACCTTAAACAAGTTTAAGGTTGGTAGCAAAGGATTAGATATGATCCTTGCACACAAGGGTCACATCGCAAATAGAAATGAAATTGGATTTGTAAAAGGATTACATCAAAATCCTACCACTTTCATAAAAGGACCTACATTACATGTTTCCTCTTATATGAAATGCAACTTCTGTTGCAAATCCGGACATATTGCCTACAAATGTCCATTTAGGAAAATTAGTTCACAAAAATTAATATGGGTTCCTAAAGGAACTATAAAGGATTCAAAAATAAATAACAAGGTTAGTGGGTCAATTTTTGAGGCACCCAAAATCAAATGGGTACCTAAAAATCATCTTCTTTTGTAGACAAACCCACAAGCTAGGAGCAAGAGATGGTATCTCGATAGTGGATGCTCAAGACATATGACTGGAGATCCATCTCATTTCTCTATGCTCACTAGCAAAGAAGAAGGGTACGTCACCTTCGGAGACAAAAAGGACAAAGGCGTATTATATGAAACAACTAAATAGATAAAAGTATTTTTCTTGAAAATTCTTGGTTTGATGAATCTATTTTATCATCTTTTTATGAATATCTTGAAAATGATTTTGATTTGATGATTTTAATTTGAATGAGCTTTATCTTGATTTTTTGAGATTTATAACTTGAGATTTACTCTATAAAAATCAAGATCTTGTATCCTCAATGTTCCTTTTTAGCATCTATTATCCAAATGAATTATGATTGGTATCATTGCTATATTTCTTCTTATCGTGCACTAAAGAGAAAATTTTTCTAAATGAATCGTGATATTTTGGAACCACAATTCTTTTTATGATTCATAATCAATTGAGAAATTTTATATGCTTGAATTAATATCTTATTCTAAGATTGAATGAATTTTATCTATATCATGATCTCCTAAGATTTTTTCTTGATTATTTAAGAGGAGATTTTTCAAAACAAAATGTGTCTTCTATTATTATCTTTTCATGATATGATTTTCATGCAATTCCTTGTACTTATGAAATATTTATCTCATCACCCAATAACTCTTCTTGATATTCCTTATGTGATGAAACAAAATAATGCATGAAATTCAAATAAGAAGTTAATGATCATGCATGATAGGATGTAAAGAATTTTGACATTTAGATACTATCATTTGAATAGCTATGATCATGTTGCCAAAATGATTTATCATGAATGCTTGAATATCATGTATGATATGCCGATATTGATGATTGAGTTATTTGTATCATGCATGAAAAATAAAAGATATAGTTTTGAAATTGTGCATGTTCGAATTTGAAAATATGATGATGCATAATGATTAAATTGTGCAATGAAAATATTAAACATTTTGAAACCATGTTTTAGTGTCATGCATAATGATCATGCTTAATAAATTTTAAAATTATACATGATGAATCTTGCGATTTATGGATTATTGATTTTTACTATAATGGAAGTGCCTTATTGATCTTTGTTGTAATAAATCTTACACTTTCGGTTTTAAACATGATACATGTTTTTATTTGGCATAAATGAAATAAAATCATATGAATTGAAACAACTAAAAAGAGAAAAATATTTTTTCCTTGAAAATTTAATTTTCTCTATCTTATTGATCTTGATGATTATTATGATAAATCTATGTATACCATTTTGAATCTCTTGAAAGTAATGTTGAGATTTTGATGAATTTGATGATTTGAATTTGAATGAGGTTGTATTTAAATTATGATCTTGATTTCTTGGATTTACTACTTGAGATTCTTTTTTAATCACAATCTCTTCTTTGTACACCTACAATTTTTGTTATTTATAAAAGGAAGAGATTTGATAAAATGAATCATATCTTTTAGTATTCAAATGGTCTTATCTTTGATGATATGATTTCTTTATATCTATGATATAAATGCCTTGAAATGATTGAAATATTTTACACAAATGTTATGCTCTTCCCTACTTCTTTCTTGTTTTCAATGATAAAACGGGGAGAAGTTTTGATCATGCATGGTAGGATATAATTTGACAAAATTTATACCATCATGAAACATTTATGATTTACAATGATGCATGCAATACTTGTGCTTTCTAATTTTGATGTTATGTATTGCATATGATATATTGCATATGATGTAAATCATGATTTAAAATGCTATGAGTTGTTGCTAAAATGATAAATGTTGATTTAATGTTTTGTATCATGAATGCTCTAAATGATGATTGTTTGGTACCATGATCAAAATATTGATAAATAGTTAAAAATTTTAGTATCATGTATGATATCCTCATAATGTCGATCGATTTATTCAATATCGTGCATGAATGAAATATAAGGTTTTCGAAAATATGCATGTAATACTTCAACTTATGATAATGATGCATGCAATGATAAAATATTCATGATGAAAAATTGTCTTGACATTCATAACTTGATTATTCATCCTTTGTCATGATTTTGAAATCGTTGTAAAAGGAAAAAGAACAACAAAACTGTATTCTTCTTTTCTTTTTGACAATGACAAAGGGGGAGAAATATTGCTCGCTCAAGATGCAAAATTTGAAAACTTACACATTGCAAAAGAAGCAAAACTTGCAACTTACACATTGCAATAAGAAGCAAGAATCATGAGCTTACACAAGAAAGCTATCTTGTATTTGCTTTCGTAATTTTTTTTTGCTAGCTTGTATGTAGTAAAACTTGCATAGTGTAAAAATTGCTATCTTATAGTCTAAAGAGAAACCAATAGTTGCTATCTCAAAATGCAAAATATGCTAACTTGCTACAGAAGCAAAATTGCTAGCTCAAACATTGCAAAGGAAGCAAAAATTTGCTAGCTTGCAACTTGCATATCGTGAAAACTGCTAGCTAGTAGTCTAAAGAGAAGCAATCAATAGCTATCTCAAGAAGACCAAGCATGTTAAACTTACACATCTTTAATCGTCAGATTGCATGATGATAAAACTTGATATTATGTTTTTCATGCAATAAGTTGAACCCATATAACAAACACTTGATTGTGGTACTTCTCCTTTTTGTTGATGACAAAGGGGGAGAAGTATGTTGATGACATGACATATGATGCATAAGTTTTATGCATATGTTCATGATGATGTGTTGCAAGTATTCAAGATTAATATTGCAATGACTTGAATTCTGTTTGAATTCAAGGTTCTATCAATATGGCATATTGATAGGGGGAGTTTGTTTAAACTCCGGGAGTAAGGTTAACTCCGTTAGTCATCAATTAGTTGTCATCATCAAAAAGGGGGAGATTGTTGAATCTCAGATTTTGATGATGAAACTAATTGATTGTGTTTAGATGTTTAACTGTATTTTGAGTGATGCAGGTCTACTCGATCAGGTTTAGACAGTTGACGCAGGAGGAATTGACGTTGCGCTGGAAGAGATCACGTTAGGATATTGGATGGCTGAACGCTTCGAACGTTGGGCATCGGGCCAAGGAGAGCGAAACTGTGCCAAGGATATCGGCGTTGCGGAGGTCAACCGCTGATTGGGCAACAAGCCGCAAGAGAGGATGATGCGCCGAAGAATCGGACGAAGCGCCAACCAATGACGTGCCGGGCAACAGAATGTCAATTTGCTTTATAATAATTGTCTAGAACGGGGTAGAGTTTTTGCTTGTGTGTGCAGGATTAACTACTATAACGACGAAGACATAAAGCAAAACAAAGTGTCGGAGTCAAGCACGAAGGATTCATTGCGAGTTCGAGAGTTTGACGGAAGTCCAAAGGTTCGTCGGGAATGCTGCCGAAACTAGCCAAGAATGAGTAGGGAGCTTGCCGAAGGGTTTTTCGGAAGCTCGTCGGAAGGTTCGTTGGAAGTTCGCGGAGCTCATCGAGAATGATCGGAGCTTTCTGAAGAAGCTCGTTGGAACTCACCAAGATCAAATCGTGAAGTCTAGGAGCTTGTCGGGAGTCCGCAGAATGGTTTCCGAGAGTTTATCGGAAGACCGTCGGAAGTTCGCCGAAAGCTTGCCGGAAGAAGTCTTAACTTACGGACTTTGTAATAGCTTATAAAATGTCTTTAAATTCGTATTTATCATGTTAATTAGAGTTAGGATTAGGTGTTAATCCTATAACCCAAGTAGGGGCTAATTGGGCCCGAGTTCGGACTAGTTTGGGCCAAGTTTGGAGCTCAACCAGTGAGCTAATTTGGCCTAGGCGGTGGCACCGCCTAGACTGGCGGTGGCACTGCCCAACACCCGAGAGCTGGGCGGTGACACCTCCTGGGCTGGGCGGTTGCACCGTCTAGCACCCGAGCGCTGGGCGGTGGCACCGCCTGGCTGGGCGGTGGCACCTCCAGCACCGGGAACCCTAAGAGAATTCAAATTTTGGAGCCCAAAATTTGAATCCTCTTGTGGCCTATAAATACCCCTCTAATCTCAGCTGAGAGAACAACTTTTGAGAAGCATTTTGATTGAGAGAAAAGTCTTAGAAAGTCTTAGCAAGTCTTGTTTTCAATTTGCTAGAGAGTTCTCCTCCTTCTTTCTTATTGAAAATTTGTAAGAGGTTGAGCTGCTTGTAAAAGGTTGTAAGAGGGGTGTTTACCCTTCCATTTCAAGAGACTTGATAGTGGAAGGTGGGAGCCTCATCGAAGAGGGGCCTCGCAAGTGGAGTAGGTCTTTTGACTGAACCACTCTAAAAATCGGCGTAATCTCTGGTTTGCATTTTATTATTGTCATTTACATTACTGCAAATCTTCTTACTGCTTTAGTTCCTTATTACCCTTACTGCGCAACTTTAAGAATACGCTTTCAAGTTAAACTTTTCAAGTTCCGTTCTTATAGTACGAAAGATTTTGTTAAAATCGAAGTTTTAATCCGCTGCACTAATTCACCCCCCCTCTTAGTGCCGCTCCGATCCTAACAACACACATATGGTAGGCATTGCGATGAGTAGAGATTCGGATATGAGATATCCGATGGAGCCCTTGTCTTATTGGATGCAGATCCAATACACATTAGGGAAGGACCCATTAGGGTTTGACACGGGATCTCTATAAATAGGAGGGATTCACAGCCTCATAGGCTAGAGTCTTTGCTTGCCTTTCCTATTCTCCTCTCCCTCTCCACCTCAGAGTAGGCCTGGAGTTTTGAGGAGCGTCGTCGCAACCCTGCTGTGTGGATCACCGCTAGAGAGGAGGACGCTTGACCTCCTTCACCCTCTCCTAAGGATCTGCAAGGAAACAGGGATATACGATCTCCCTAGGTAACACAATCTCTATACGCAGTTTTGTGTTTTGCGGATTTTTGCGCACCAATCTTCGCACGACGACGAACATCTTTTTGGGAATAGGGGATTTTTGTTTTCTTGTTCTTCCGCTGCGCATATGATGTCACCCCCAATGATTTCCCAACACAACCTCCCCTGACAGGAGGTGGCACCGCCTTAGCTCGGTCTTCGAGCTCTGCCAGGCGGTGCAACCGCCTCAGTCAGGAGGTGCAACCGCCTGAGCTCGATCTTCGAGCTCTGGCAGGAGGTGCAACCGCCCCTGACAGGAGGTGGCACCGTCCAGAGGCTCAGTCTTCGAGCTCTGCCAGGCGGTGCAACCGCTCCAGTCAGGAGGTGCAACCGCCTGATCCCGGAATTCCGGGAATTGACAGTTTTGAGCTCCAAATTTGAACTGGGTTGGGGCCTATAAATACCCCACCCATTCAGCACTGAAAGGGCATGAACTTATACCGAAATCTTGATCTTTTTCTGTGATTCTTAGATCTCAAAATTGTTGTAAAGGCCAAAAGTTCTTCTCCCTCTGTTCTTCCAAGTTTTGAGGTGTAAAGAGAGGAGAGAAAATTCTGTAAGGATTGTCTCCTAAGCCCGTCAAAAGGAGTGAAACTGTAAAAGGGTGGTTGGCCTTCGCCTATTGAAGGAAGGCCTCTAGTTGACGTCGGTGACCTTGTCGGTGGAGGAAGCCAAAAGTGGAGTAGGTCAAGATTGACCGAAGTACTCTAAATCTCGGTTTGCATTTACTTTGAGCATCTTATTTTCGCTGCAAACCTCCTCAATAGCTTACTGCCTTCTGTGTTTTTACGAACGTGTTTCAAAGTTCAGTGCTTTCCGAATCGAGGTTTAAGACGCAAATCAGTTTTATCGTACGAACGTCGTATTTCAGTTTGCGCTTACATTCTGATTTCCATTATAACTGCAAACTGCCTTTATATCTTTGCTTTAACTGCATCTCGCCTTATCTCAAGTTAAAGTGGTTTACGAATTAGCTTTTATACCGAAATCGCTTTTATCGTACGAACGTCGTATTTCAGTTTGCACTTATATTCTGATCTCCATCATAACTGCAAACTGCGTTCATATCTTTGCTGCATCTCTCCTAGTCAAAAGTTGAAGTGATTTACGAATCGACTTTCTTACCAAAATCACTTCTATCGAACAAACGTAGTTTTCGATTTTAATCGCAGAAGGTTTTCCGCTGCACTAATTCACCCCCCCCTCTTAGTGCTCTTGATCCTAACAATTGGTATCAGAGCCCAGATTTTCTCATATCGGATTTACACCCGAGAGAAATGGCTCTTCATGGCTTTCAAGAGGGCTTATCGGTTTTTCGTCCACCGTTGTTTAACGAATTGGACTACACTTATTGGAAAACTCGAATGAGAGTTTTCTTGATTTCTATGAATTTAGATTTATGGAATATCGTTGAAAACGATTTTCAACTTCCCTCTAAACCGATGAACGAATGGTCGGATTTGGAGAAGAAGTATTTTTCTTTAAACGCAAAGGCTATGAATGCCTTATTTTGCGCCTTGGACAAAAATGAGTTCAATCGGATTTCTACGTGCGAAACGGCTTTTGACATTTGGCGAACACTTGAAATCACGCACGAGGGAACTAGTAGAGTCAAAGACTCGAAAGTTAACATTTTATTGCATGATTTTGAGCTTTTTCGAATACAACCAAGCGAGACTATAGGCGACATGTACACCCATTTCACGGATGTCGTCAATAGTTTAAGAGCTCTTGGAAAATGTTTTTCGGATTTTGAACTCGTAAACAAGATTTTGCGTTCTCTTTTTAAGAAGTGGGATTCAAAAGTAACTGCAATACAAGAAGCTAAAAACCTAAACAACTTACCACTTGAAGAACTAATTGGTTCATTGATGACATATGAAATGGTGCACAATGCACATGATGAACATGATGAACAAAATCACCTTCCAAAGAACAGGAAGGATTTAGAACTCCGGACAAATGAATACCACTTGAGCGATGACTCAAGTGATGAGGACAATGATGAACTTGAACTTCGAACACTAAATCTTAATAAGTTTATTAAACAAAAATCTAAAATAAACAATAAACTTGAACGAAGGAAGAGGCCAAAGAAGAAGAACACAAAGTGGGATGAATCGAGCTCCTCCAAAGATGAGGAGAAAATCAAGAAAGGCGAGGTGGCAAACTATGCCTTAATCACTTTCAATGATGCCCCCTAATTTATTTTGAAATTACTTGATGCTTTCATGATGTATTTTCTTTTTTAGTTTAGAATTAATGTTTAAAAAAAAAATTATGATCATGCTAGTAATTTCGAAAATGATAATATTGCATATTTTATAAACAAACAAAATGATTTTGATTGAAAATATGAAATCATGGTTAAGAAGTAATAATGTGTGTCATGTTGATGTCCATTGTTATTTCTCGATTTTGAGTATATTAAATCATGTTTAATTTGAAGTTATGATTAATGAGTATATATTTTTGAAATTATGTATGATGATTCTTGATAATTATGGATTATCGATTTTTAATGATAATAATAGTGGCTTTAAAAATTGATGCATTTGACATAAATGAAAAGGCATGCTAACATGAAATCGATCACTTAAGATGAAACACTTAAAAAAGGGGGAAAAATATATTATCAATGAAATCATGAATCTATTAATGTTATAAATATTGTGAGCCATAAAAATGATTTTGATGATTTAAATTTGAAATGAGTTTTATCAAAATCATGATCATGATTTGTCAAATTGAATGAATTGAAAATGAATGATGATTTTTCTCTTGAATGATTGTGACCTGTATTCCTTGTATTCATGATATGATTTTTATACAATTCTTTGTATTCATAAAAGGTTTATCTCATCATCCAATTATTTTCTTCATGATATTCCTTATGTGATGATATGAATACATGAAATATTCATTAATTTATTTTGATGTATACAAATGAAAAGTTATGATCATGCATGGTAGGATATAATTTGACAAAATTGATACCATCATGATATGAAGCATTTATGATTTGCTATGATGCATGCAATACTTGAGCTTTTTAATTATGATGTGATATATTGCATATGATGTAAATCATGATTTAAAATGCTATGAGTTATTACTAAAATGATGTATTATAAATGTTGATTTAATGTCATGAATACTCTAAATGATGAATGTTTGGTATCATGATCAAAATGTTGATAAATAGTTAAAAATTTAAGTATCATGTATAATATGCTCATAATATTGATTGATTTATTCAGTATCATGCATGAATGAAATATAAGGTTTTTGAAATTGTGCATGTTCGAATTTGAAAATATAATGATGCACAAATAAGATTGAAACCTACCTTTGTCATGATTTAGAAATTAATGTAAAGGGTCTTCCCTTCTTTTTGCCAATGACATAGGGGGAGAAAGAGTTGCTAATATGCATATCTCAAAGAGAAAATTGCTAGCTTGCGTGTCTTAAAATGTTGAAAATTTTTTGCTAGCTTGTATATTGTAAACTTGCTATCGTACTACCATGATGATGAGCATGTCTTATCTTCATGATTGTATTTGAAAAACTATGGCAAAAATATGTCCAAACGATTGAACTTGTTAAAATTAATTTTCGGACTTTCTTGATTGAATGATCAAATCACTCGATTGCCATGATGATTTTACATAATTACATGCCCTAATAACAGGTTGGAAATTATGTGCTTTGGATACAAAAATTTCCATGATAATAAGCATGTTTTGTCCTCATGATTGTATTTGAAAATCAATAGCACAGCCTTGTCCGAATGCATGAAAGTGTTAATTTCATTTTCGGATTCTCTTAAAAATTAGATTTTCGAATTATCCTCTTCTAGACTTAATAAGCATATGTCATATCAAGTTTAATTCATATCATTGATTTTTGACATATGGAATCAACTAGCAAATACATCTCTCATACACTTATTATGTGAACAATATTTTGTTTTGAGAAATGGATTTGATGAAATGATTCTTGCTTATAAATTCCTTCTTGAAAAAGGAAGTCATTTTTACGTACAAGGATTTGATTCACATACATATCTTGATACTTGTAAAAATAAAACGTGCTTTAATATCTTATCAATTTTAACTTCATTCGAGTAAGCTCAGAAATAGCTTTCCTCCTTCATGTAAAAAGAAAATAACAAATAAAATAGAAGAAGTTTTCAAAGCTATCTCCATGTCATGTTTTCCTTGAGATGTTTGAATATTTGGTATCTTATCACTCTTTGTTGAAAAATGACATGAACCTGCTTATGGCATCGCACTTATATTTAAAATTTGCTTATATCGTTCTCCTTTTTGTTGACAACAAAGGGGGGAAAATATATGAATTGATGCTATGATTGCCATATTTGCTCTATGCCATGGTTGCATTATAATAATATATCAAGAACTAGCATCGCAACTTTACTTATTGATATCTTGCCATGTGATGAAATGCTACAATTGATAAACACTTAAAATGTTTGCGTTACGATATCAAAAGCTTACATTGCAATCTTACATGTTGATATCATACCATTTGATAATAGCAAACTTGCATGATGATAAAACTTGATATTATGTTTTTCATGTAATGAGTTGAACCAATATCACAAACACTTGATTGTGGTACTTCTCCTTTTTGTTGATGACAAAGGGGGAGAAGTATGTTGATGACAAAGGGGGAGGAGTATGCTAATGACATGACATGTTATGCATAAGTTTATGCATAAGTTCATGATGACGTGTTGCAAGTATTCATGATGAATATTGCAATGACTTGAATTCAGTTTGAATTCAAGATTCTATCAATATGGCATATTGATAGGGGGAGTTTGTTTAAACTTCGGGAGTTAAGGTTAACTCCGTCATCAAGTAGTTGTCATCATCAAAAAGGGGGAGATTGTTGAATCTCGTATTTTGATGATGAAACTACTTGATGTTTATGATTTAATATGCGTTTTGAGTGACGCAGGATGCTTCGATCAGGATGAGACAATTAAAGCAGGAAAATCAAGTTGTGCTAGAGGAACATGTCAGAAGATTAGACGTCGGGCCGGTGGATCGGTCGACGTATCGATAGAAGGCTTCGGGTCGTAGACTCGGGCATCGGGCCAAGAAGAGCGGGTATTGTGCCAAAGATATCGGAGTTGCGGAGTCAACTGGTCGATTGGGCAATAGGCTACAGGAGAGGACGATGCGCCGAAGAATCGGATGAAGTGTCGAGGGACCAATGACATGCCGGACAACTTGGTTAATTGCTTAGGATTAATTATCTCGATCGAAGTCTTGTTTTAAGTGTGCAGGATTAACTACGATGGAAGAAAGACATGCAGCAAGAGTTGCGTCGGAGTCAAGACAATGATCACGTTGGGAGTTCGAGAGTTCGATGGAAGTTCGGACAGTCGTCGGAGGTTCTACGGGAACAAATCCGAGAAGTCCATAAGCTTGCCAAAGAAGCTCGTTGGAACTCGCCAAGTGAATCGTCGCAAGTCCAGGAGTTTGCCGGAAGTCCGCAGGAGCATCACCGAGGGCTCATCGGATGATCGACGGAAGTTCGCCGGAAGCTCGCCGGAAGAAGCGATTGACGCACCGGAGCAAGTTGTAGTAAATGTCTTAGGAAAAATCATAGTTAGCACAATGATTAAGTTGGAAATGGGAGGTGATCCCATTAACTTAATCTTGGGGCAATTGGGCCCCTGAAAAACCCAAATTGGGCCGAATGGATCAACCCATTCGGACCCTGATTTCTGGCGGGAGGTGCAACCGCCTAAGCCAGGAGGTAGCACCGCCTGGGCTAAGTCTTCGAGTGAGACTGGGCGGTGCAACTGCCCCAGCCAGGAGGTAGCACCACCTGGGCTCAGTCTCCGAGCGAGACTAGGCGGTGCAACCTCCCTTGACAAGAGGTGACACCGCCTGAGCTCGGTCTTCGAGCTCTGCCAAGCGGTGCAACCGCCTCAGTCAGGAGGTGCAACCGCCTGAGCTCGGTCTTCGAGCTCTGGTAGGAGGTGCAACCGCCCCTGACAGGAGGTGGCACCGCCTAGAGGCTCAGTCTTCGAGCTCTGCCAGGCGGTGCAACCGCTTCAGTCAGGAGGTGCAACCGCCTGATCCCGGAATTCCGGGAATTGACAGTTTTGAGCTCCAAATTTGAACTGGGTTGGGGCCTATAAATACCCCACCCATTCAGCACTGAAAGGGCATGAACTTACACCGAAATCTTGATATTTTTTTGTGATTCTTAGAGCTCAAAATTGTTGTAAAGGCCAAAAGTTCTTCTCCCTCTGTTCTTCCAAGTTCTGAGTTGTAAAGAGAGGAGAGAAAATTCTGTAAGGGTTGTCTCCTAAGCCCATCAAAAGGAGTGAAACTGTAAAAGGGTGGTTGGCCTTCGCCTATTGAAGGAAGGCCTCTAGTTGACGTCGGTGACCTCGTCGGTGGAGGAAGCCAAAAGTGGAGTAGGTCAAGATTGTCCGAACCACTCTAAATCTCGGTTTGCATTTACTTTGAGCATCTTATTTTCACTGCAAACCTCCTCAATAGCTTACTGCCTTCTGTGTTTTTACGAACGGGTTTTAAAGTTCAGTGCTTTCCGAATCGAGGTTTAAGACGCAAATCTGTTTTATCGTACGAACGTCGTATTTCAGTTTGCGCTTACGTTCTGATTTCCATTATAACTGCAAACTGCCTTTATATCTTTGCTTTAACTGCATCTCGCCTTATCTCAAGTTAAAGTGGTTTACGAATCATCATTTATACCGAAATCACTTTTATCGTACGAACGTCGTATTTCAGTTTGCACTTATATTCTGATCTCCATCATAACTGCAAACTGCGTTCATACCTTTGCTGCATCTCTCCTAGTCAAAAGTTGAAGTGATTTATGAATCTACTTTCTTACCAAAATCACTTCTATCGAACGAATGCAGTTTTCGATTTTAATCGCAGAAGGTTTTCCGCTGCACTAATTCACCCCTCTTATTGCTCTTGATCCTAACATTTAGGATATGTGTTTAAAGGTGAATCGATCTCAGTATCGTGATCTCATCACGATCCGATTCCCATTGCATAAATCCAAGGACATCACAATATATATATGCATTTATGCAATAGTTATAAAGTGATATATGCTAAAATATAATAAGCAAAAAGATTCTGTATCAAGTCACACGTGCCATCACTCACGTGATTGGCTTGCTGGGCACCTATGACTAGCAATCTTCCACTTGACCTAAAGCCAATCACCTATGTGTCTGATCCCCATCAGACCCCTGTGATGCTCAAAGACAATATGAGACAACGGCTTTGTCAGTGGATCTGCAATGTTATCTTCGGATGGAACTCTTTCCACTGCTACATCTCCTTGGGTTACGATCTCTCTGATAAAGTGGAACCTATTCAGAACATGCTTAGATTTCTGATGAGACCTAGGTTCCTTCGCTTGAGCAATCGCCCCATTGTTGTCGCAATATAGGGAGATCAACTCCTCGCTACCCGGCATGACTCCCAAATCTGTAATGAACTTCTTTAACCAGACTCCCTCCTTTGCTACATTTGATGCAGCAATGTACTCCGCCTTTATGGTCGAGTCAGCAGTAGTATCTTGCTTGGAACTCTTCCAGCACATTGCTCCTCCATTCAAGGTGTACACATACCCTGAATTCGACTTGCTATCATCGACATCAGACTGAAAACTTGAGTCAGTGTAGCCTTCAACCTTAAGGCTATTACCTCCATATACTAGTAAAAGATCCTTAGTCCTTCTCAAGTACTTAAGGATACACTTTACTGCTTTCCAGTGCTCCAAGCCTGGATCCGCCTGATACCTGCTCGTGACACTCAGAGCATGCGCTATATCAGGCCTAGTACATAGCATGACATACATGATAGACCCTATTGCTAAGGCATAAGGTATCATATTCATGTTCGCCCTTTCTTCTGGAGTCTTTGGGGACATACTCGTAGAAAGCGATATCCCATGTCTCATCGGTATGAGACCTCTCTTGGAATTTTTCATGCCAAACCTTTTGACAATGGTTTCTATGTACTTGGACTGGGACAAGCCAAGCATCCTCTTGGATCTATCTCTATAGATTCTAATCCCCAAGATATAGGATGCTTCCCCTAAGTCCTTTATGGAGAAGTGTCTAGATAACCAAGCCTTTACTGTGGATAGCATTCTTACGTCGTTCCCAATGATGAGGATGTCATCCACATATAACACCGAAAAGGTGATAGCACTCCCACTTACCTTCCTATACACACAAGGCTCATCTTCGTTCTTAATGAAGTCATAAGATCTGATTGCCTCATCAAATCTTATGTTCCAACTTCGGGAAGCTTGATTTAGTCCATAAATGGATCTAAGCAACCTACACACCTTATCTGGGCAGTTCTTGGATACGAATCCCTCGGGTTGCATCATATACACCTCCTCCTCGAGGTTTCCATTGAGGAATGCGGTTTTCACATCCATCTGCCAGATCTCATAATCATAGTGTGCTGCAATAGCTAATAGAATTCTGATGGATTTTAGCATTGCTACGGGTGAGAAGGTTTCGTCGTAGTTAACACCTTGCCTTTGACGATACCCCTTAGCCACTAGCCTTGCTTTATAGGTCTCTACCTTTCCATCTACTCTGATCTTTTTCTTAAAGATCCACTTGCAACCGATGGGTACAATACCTTCGGGCGCATCAACTAGGTTCCAAACCTTATTGGAGTACATAGAATCTATCTCAGAATTCATGGCTTCTTGCCACTTCCCAGAGTCTATACTCATAATTGCCTCCTCGTAGGTCTGAGGATCAATATCCTCAACATCATCTCCTCTAATATGTCCCACATATCTCTCAGGAGGATGGGATACTCTATCAGACCTGCGAAAGTTGAAACTTGTGTATTAGGTACCTGAACAGACTCGAGCTGTTGAGTGGTGCTTGAGCTTGGTTCTCCAACCTCGCTCAACTCTATCATTCTCCCACTATCTCTGCCAAGAATATGTTCCTTCTCAAGGAACACTGCTCTCTTAGCTACAAAGATCTTTTGGTCCTCAAGATGATAGAAATAATACCCACAAGTTTCCTTGGGGTATCCCACAAATTTGGATCGCTCTGTCCTTGATTCTAACTTATCGGGGTTATGTCTTTTAACGTGGGCAGGGCAGCCCCAAATCTTAACAACCTTAAGATCAGACCTCTTTCCTTTCCATATCTCATATGGTGTAGACACTACCGACTTAGTTGGAACTCTGTTCAGAAGGTAAGCTGCGATTTCTAGGGCATATCCCCAGAATGAGATGGGTAGGTCAGCGAAATTCATCATGGACCATACCATATCTAATAACGTACGATTTCTCCTTTCAGAGACACCATTGAGCTGAGGTGTATAAGGAGGTGTCCATTGGGATAATATCCCATGGTCCTTGAGGAACTGAGTAAACTCTATACTTAAGTACTCACTTCCTCGATTTGATCGAAGAGTTTTGATACTCTTTCCAGTCTGGTTCTCCACCTCATTCTTATACTCCCTGAATTTCTCAAAGGCCTCGGACTTGTACTTCATTAAGTACACATATCCATACCTTGAGAAATCATCAGTAAATGTAATGAAGTAGGAGTAACCACCAATGGCATGAGTTGACATGGGTCCACATACATCACTATGTATGAGTTTCAACAGCTCAATGGCTCTCTCTCCAGTTCCACTAAATGAAGAGTTGGTCAGTTTTCCACGAATGCAAGGCTCACAAGTTGCATATAACACATAGTCGATTGGATCTAGATATCCATCATTTAGCAACTTTTGAATCCTTCGTTCATGGATGTGACCTAGCCTACAATACCACATGTATGCACTGTTCATCTCATCTCATTTCCTTTTGGACACATTTACATTCATGATATGTAGAGTAGTGTCTAACATAAATAAACCATTATACAATGTTCCTTTCGTGATAATCTTATCATCTAATAATATCGAACAACCATTGTTCTAAAAAATAAATTTATATCCACTAATTGTTAAACATGAAATGGAGATAATGTTTTTGATAATAGAAGGAACAAAATAACATGCATCTAATGCAATAAAAGCTCCACTAGGCAGATGTAGGGCGACCTCGCCAACAGCTACTACAGTAACTTTTGCTCCATTACCTATCTTGAGGTCCATCTCATCTCTCTCTAGTCTCCTAGGCCTTACCAGAACCTACAACGAATTGCATATATGATAAGCACTACCGGTATCCAATACCTATGTGTTATCATAAGAGTATGACAAATGGAGACTGATCATGAATGTACCTGAAGCTTCATCAAGCTTTTGTTTTGCCCTTTCTACAAGGTACTCTTTGCAGTTCCTCTTCTAATGCCCATCTTTACCACAGTGGAAGCACTGGCCTTTGTCCTTTGTTGGGTCTTTCTTAGCAACCTTTGCTTTACCTGGTCTGCCCTTGCCCTTTCCCTGTTGAATCTCGTATTTTGATGATGAAACTACTTGATGTATGTTTGTGATTTAATCTGCGTTTTAAGTGACGCAGGATACTTCGATCAGGATGAGACAATTAAAGCAGGAAAATCATGTTGTGCCGGAGGAACATGTCAGAAGATTGGACGTCGGGCCGGTGGATCGGTCGACGTATCGACAGAAGGCTTCGGGCCATGGACTCGGGCATCGGGCCAAGAAGAGCGGGTATTGTACCAAGGATATCGGAGTTGCAGAGTCAACTGGCTGATTGGGCATTAGGTCGCAGGAGAGGACGATACGCCGAAGAATCGGACGAAGCGTCGAGGGACCAATGACATACCGGACAACTTGGTTAATTGCTTAGGAGTAATTGTCTCGATCGAAGTTTTTGTTTTACATGTGCAGGATTAACTACGATGAAAGTTAGACATGTAGCTGGAGTTGCGCTGGAGTCAAGACTTTGATCACGTTGGGAGTTCGAGAGTTCGACGGAAGTTCGGACGGTCGTCGAAGGTTTTGCGGGAACAAATCCAAGAAGTCCAGAAGCTTGCCAAAGAAGCTTGTCGGAACTCGGCAAGATCAAATCGTTAAGTTCAGGAGCTTGCCGGGAGTCCGCAGAATGGTTTCCGAGAGTTTATCGGAAGACCGCCGTAAGTTCACCGGAAGCTCGTCAGAAGAAGTCTTGACTTGTGGACTTTGTAATAGCTTAAGAAATGTCTTTAAATTTGTAGTTAGCACGTTAATTAGGGTTAGGATTAGGTGTTAATCTTATAACCCGGTTAGGGGCCAATTGGGCCCGAATTCGGACTGGTTTGGGCCAAGTTTGGAGCCCAACCAATGATCTGAAATAGTGCCAAGTGGTGCAACCGCCAAGGCCAGGAGGTAGCACCGCCTGGGCTAAGTCTCCCGGCGAGATTGGGCGGTGCAACCGCCCCAGCCAGGAGGTGCAACCGCCTGGGCTCAGTGTCCGAGCGAGACTGGGCGGTGCAACCTCTCCTGACAAGAGGTGGCACCGCTTGAGCTCAAGTTTCGAGCTTTGCCAGGCGGTGAAACCGCCCCAGTCAGGAGGTGCAACCGCCTGAGCTCGGTCTTCGAGCTCTGGCAGAGAGGTGCAACCACCCCTGACAGAGGTGGCACCGCCCAGAGGCTCAGTCTTCGAGCTCTGCCAGGCGGTGCAACCGCTCCAATGAGGAGGTGCAACCGCCTGATCCCGAAATTCCGGGAATTGACAGTTTTGCGCTCCAAATTTGAACTGGGTTGGGGCCTATAAATACCCCACCCATTCAGCACTGAAAGGGTAAGAACATACACCGAAATCTTGATCCTTTCTGTGATTCTTAGAGCTCAAAATTGTTGTAAAGGCCAAAAGTTCTTCTCCCTCTGTTCTTCCAAGTTCTGAGTTGTAAAGAGAGGAGAGAAAATTTCTGTAAGGGTTGTCTCCTAAGCCCGTCAAAAGGAGTGAAACTGTAAAAGGGTGGTTGGCCTTCGCCTATTGAAGGAATGCCTCTAGTTGACGTCGGTGACCTCATTGGTGGAGGAAGCCAAAAGTGGAGTAGGTCAAGATTGACCGAACCACTCTAAATCTCAGTTTGCATTTACTTTGAGCATTTTATCTTTACTGCAAACCTCCTTAATAGCTTACTGCCCTCTGCGCTTTTAACGAACGAGTTTCTAAGTTCAGAGCTTTCCGAATCTGCGTTTAGACGTAAATCAACTTTTTCATACGATCATCATATTTTAGTTTACGTTTACGTTTAGACTTCAATCATAACTGCAAACTGCCTTCTGCGCATTTATAAAACATATCTCAAAGTTCAGTATCTTCAGAATCGGCTTTTAGACGTAAACTGGTTTTATCGTACGAACGTCGCTTTTCAGTTTGCGCTTGCATTCTGATTTCCATCATAAACTGTAAATTGCCTTCATAGATCTACTTTAACGTCATCTTGCTTAATCTTAAGTTAAAGTAATCTTAAAATCGGCTTTTACATCGAAATCGTTTTTATCGAACGAACGCAGCTTTCGGTTTTAATCGTCGAAAGATTTCCGCTGCACTAATTCACCCCCCCCCCCCCTCTTAGTGCTCTTGATCCTAACAATTGGTATCAGAGCCCGGTTTTTCTCATTTCGGATTTACACCTGAGAGAAATGGCTCTTCATGGCTTTCAAGAGGGCTTTTCGATTTTTCGTCCACCGTTGTTTAACGGATTGGACTACACTTATTGGAAAACTCGAATGAGAGTTTTCTTGATTTCTATGAATTTGGATTTATGGAATATCATTGAAAACGACTTTCATCTTCACTCTAAACCGATGAACGAATGGTCGGATTTAGAGAAGAAGCATTTTTCTTTAAACGCAAAGGCTATGAATGCCTTATTTTGCGCTTTGGACAAAAATGAGTTCAATCGGGTTTCTTTGTGCGAAACGACTTTTGATATTTGGCGCACTCTTAAAATCACGCACGAGGGAACTAGTAGAGTCAAAGACTCGAAAGTTCATATTTTACTGCATGATTTCGAGCTTTTTCAAATGAAGCCAAGCGAAACCATTGGTGACATGTACACCCATTTTACGGATGTCGTCAATGGTTTAAGAGCTCTTGGCAAATGTTTATTGAATTCTGAACTTGTGAACAAGATTTTGCGTTCTCTTTCTAAGAAGTGTGATTCAAAAGTAACGGCTTTACAAGAAACAAAAGATTTAAATATTTTTCTACTTGAAGAACTAATTGGTTCATTGATCACATATGAAATGACGTGCAATGCACGTGAAGAACTTGAGAACCACCTTCCAAAGAACAGGAAGGATTTGGGACATAGAACATTTGAAGACCACTCGAGCATAAGCTCAAGTGATGGTGAACTTAAACAACAAATGAAATAAAAATTAAAAAGTAAAAAGAACGGAACTACTTGCTTTGAACGCAAGAAGAAGAACAAAAATTGGGATGAATCGAGCTCCTCCGAAGACGAGGAGAAAATCAACAAAGGTGAGGTGGCAAACTACGCCTTTACGCCTTTCGACGCTGAGGTAATCAAAATGCCTTTAATTTACTTTGAAATTACATAATGCTTTTCATAATGCATTTTTCTTTTTTATTTAAGTTTCTTGAAAATTACATGTTTAATAATTTTATAATAAAAATACAAAAAATTAGGAATCATGCTTATCATTCTAGTAATTTTGAAAATAATCATGAAAATTACATGTTTATGATAAACAAAATAATTTTGATTAAAAATACCTTATGAAATCATGCTATATGTGGTTGAGAAGTAATAATGTGTATCATGTTGATTTCCATTGTTATTTCTCGATTTGAGTATATGAAATCATGTTTAATTTGAAGTTATGATTAATGAGTATATATTTTTGAAATTATGATGATTCTTGATATTTATGGATTATCGATTTTCATGATAATAACAGTGGCTTTAAAAAAATTGATACATGTTTTCATAAATGAAAAGGCATGCTAACATGAAATCGATCACTTAAAATGAAACACTTAAAAGGGGTAAAATATATTATCAATGAAATCATGAATCTATTTATGTTATAAATTTTGTGAGCCATAAAAATGATTTTGATGATTTAAATTTGAAATGAGTTTTATCAAAATCATGATCTTGATTTTTCTCTTGAATGATTGTGACTTGTATTCCTTGTATTCATGATATGATTTTTATGCAATTCTTTGTATTCATGAAATATTTATCTCATCACCCAATTATTTATTTTTCAATATTCCTCAAGTGATGATATGAATGCATGAGATATTCATGAATTTATTTTGATGTATGCAAATGAGAAGCTTCGATCATGCATGGATGCAATGTGACAAATTAATACCATGATGATTTGAAATATTGATGATTTGGAATCATGCATATAATAATGAGTTTATATGTTTTGAAAATGTGCATGTTTTAATTTGAAAATATAATGATGCACAAATGAGATTGATACTAACCTTTGTCATGATTTAAAAATTGATGTAAAGGGTTTTTCCCTTCTTTTTGACAATGACAAAAGGAGAGATAGCTAGCTTGCACAATTCAAGAAGAAAGCAAAAATTGCACTTCTCAAAAGAGAAGAAATTGCTATCTTGAACATCACCAAGAAGTGCTATCTTGCAAGTCTCAAGACACACAAATGCAATCATGCAAAATTTGTAATTTTGCACATTATTAAAATTTATGATGCTTTGGTGATTATGCATGTTCTAAAAAGTTATAAGATTCACTAGCTTGCATGATGTAGAACTTAGCTATATTGAACATCACCAAGGAATGCTATCTTGCCTATTTCAAGAAGCAAAAAGTCAGCTTCACATCTAGCAAAACTTATATTTCAAGAAGCAAGAGTTGCTTTCTTGAACATCTCAAAATTGCTAGCTTGCGGGCCTTAAAATGTTGAAAATTTTTGCTAGCTTGTATATGGTAAACTTGCTATCATACTACCATGATGATGAGCATGCCTTATCTTCATGATTATATTTGAAAAACTATGACAAAAATATGTCCGAATGATTAAACGTGTTAAAATTATTTTTTAGATTTTTTTGATTGAATGATCAAATCACTTGATTGCCATAATGATTTTACACAATTACTTGCCATGATTACATGTTGGAAATTATGTGCTTGAATACAAAAATTTCCATGATAATAAGCATGTTTTACCTTCATGATTGTAATTGAATATCTCTAGTAAAACCCTGTCCGAATGTATGAAAGTGTCAAATTTCATTTTTGGATTTTCTTGATACATTATCCTCTTCCGAACTTAACAAGCATATGTCATATCAAGTTTAATTCACATCATTGATTTTTGACATATGGAATCATCTAGCAAATGCACTTATCATGTGAAAAATATTTTTCGAGAAACATATTTGATGATTCCCTCTTATAAAAGGAAGATATTTTACATACAAGGATTTGACTCACTTACATATCTTAATCCTTGCAAAAATGAAGTGTGCTTTAATATCTTATCAATTTGAACTTCACATATGGCTTTCCTCCTTTATGTAAAAAGATAACAAATAAAAAGGAAGAAGCAATAAAAACTATCTCCATGTCATGTTTTCCTCGAGATGTTTGCATAATTGGTATCCTATCACTCACTGTTGGAAAATGACATAAACCAACTTATGGCATCGCACTTATATTTAAAATTTGCTTATATCGTTCTCCTTGTTGTTGATGACAAAGGGGGAGAAATATATAAATTGATACTATGAGTGCCATATTTGAAGAATATGAATAGATGTCATGAATGTCATATTATGATGAGATATCAAAAGCAGCATTCATATGAATAGGTGCTATGAATGTCATATCATGTTAAAATATCAAGAACTTGAATCGTAATTTTACATGTTGATATCTTACCATTTGATGATAGTAAACTTGCATGATGATAACAATAGATATTATGTTTTTCATGCAATGAGTTAAACTTATATCACAAACACTTGATTGTGGTACTTCTCCTTTTTGTTGATGACAAAGGGGGAGAAGTATGTTGATGACATGACATGTTGCTTGGATTTTTGAATCCAAGAGTTTCTATCAATATGGCATATTGATAGGGGGAGTTTGTTTAAACTCTGGGAGTTAAGGTTAACTCCGTTTATGATGACATGTTGCTTAGATTTTTGAATCTAAGAGTTTCTATCAATATGGCATATTGATAGGGGGAGTTTGTTTAAACTTCGAGAGTTAAGGTTAACTCCGTCATCAGGTGGTTGTCATCATCAAAAAGGGGGAGATTGTTGAATCTCGTATTTTGATGATGAAACCACTTGATGTATGTTTGTGATTTAATATGCGTTTTAAGTGACGCAGAATACTTCGATCAGGATGAGACAATTAAAGTAGGAAAATCATGTTATGCCGAAGGAACATGTCAGAAGATTGGACGTCGAGCCGGTGGATCGGTCGACGTATCGACAGAAGGCTTCGGGCCGTGGACTCGGGCATCGGGACAAGAAGAGCGGGTATTATACCAAGGATATCGGAGTTGCAGAGTCAACTGGCCGATTGGGCATTAGGCCGCAGGAGAGGACGATGCGCCGAAGAATCAGACGAAGCGTCGAGGGACCAATGACATGCCAGACAACTTGGTTAATTGCTTAGGAGTAATTGTCTCGATCGAAGTTTTTGTTTTACATGTGCAGGATTAACTACGATGAAAGTAAGACATGTAGCTGGAGTTGCACTGGAGTCATGACTATGATCACGTTGGGAGTTCGAGAGTTCGACGGAAGTTCGGACGGTCGTCGAAGGTTTTGCGGGAACAAATCCGAGAGGTCCAGAAGCTTGCCAAAGAAGCTCATCGGAACTCGCCAAGATCAAATCATGAAGTCTAGGAGCTTGCCGGGAGTTCGCAGAATGGTTTCCGAGAGTTTATCGGAAGACCGCCGGAAGTTCACCGGAAGCTCGCCGGAAGAAGTCTTGACTTGCGGACTTTGTAATAGCTTAAGAAATGTCTTTAAATTCGTAGTTAGCACGTTAATTAGGGTTAGGATTAGGTGTTAATCTTATAACCCGGTTAGGGGCCAATTGGGCCTGAATTCGGACTAGTTTGGGCCAAGTTTGGAGCCCAACCAATGATCTGAAATAGTGCCAAGAGGTACAACCGCCTAGGCCAGGAGGTAGCACCGCTTGGGCTAAGCCTCCCAGCGAGACTGGGCGATGCAACCGCCCCAGCCAGGAGGTGCAACAGCCTGGGCTCAGTCTCCGAGCGAGGCTAGGCGGTGCAACCTCTCCTGACAAGAGGTGGCACCGCTTGAGCTCAAGTTTCGAGCTCTGCCAGGCGGTGCAACCGCCCCAGTCAGGAGGTGCAACCACCTGAGCTCGGTCTTCGAGCTCTGGCAGAGAGGTGCAACCGCCCCTGACAGAGGTGGCACCGCCCAGAGGCTCAGTCTTCGAGCTCTTCCAGGCGGTGCAACCGCTCCAGTCAGGAGGTGCAACCGCCTGATCCCGGAATTCTGGGAATTGACAGTTTTGAGCTCCAAATTTGAACTGGGTTGGGGCATATAAATACCCCACCCATTCAGCACTGAAAGGGTAAGAACATACACCGAAATCTTATTCCTTTCTGTGATTCTTAGAGCTCAAAATTATTGTAAAGGCCAAAAGTTCTTCTCCCTCTGTTCTTCCAAGTTCTGAGTTGTAAAGAGAGGAGAGAAAATTTCTGTAAGGGTTGTCTCCTAAGCCCGTCAAACGGAGTGAAACTGTAAAAGGGTGGTTGGCCTTCGCCTATTGAAGGAAGGCCTCTAGTTGACGTCGGTGACCTCGTCGGTGGAGGAAGCCAAAAGTGGAGTAGGTCAAGATTGACCGAACCACTCTAAATCTCGGTTTGCATTTACTTTGAGCATTTTATCTTTACTGCAAACCTCCTTAATAGCTTACTGCCCTCTACGCTTTTAACGAACGAGTTTCTAAGTTCAGAGCTTTCCGAATATGCGTTTAGACGTAAATCAGCTTTTTCGTACGATCATCATATTTCAGTTTACGTTTATGTTTAGACTTCAATCATAACTGCAAATTGCCTTCTGCGCATTTATAAAACATATCTCAAAGTTCAGTATCTTCAGAATCGGCATTTAGACGTAAACTGGTTTTATCGTATGAACGTCGCTTTTCAGTTTGCGCTTGCATTCTGATTTCCATCATAAACTGCAAACTGCCTTCATAGATCTACTTTAACGTCATCTCATTTAATCTTAAGTTAAAGTAATCTTAGAATCGGCTTTTACATCGAAATCATTTTTATCGAACGAACGCAGCTTTCGGTTTTAATCGTCGAAAGATTTCCGCTGCACTAATTCACCCCACCCCCCCTCTTAGTGCTCTTGATCCTAACATTCCCTTCTTAAGGGGCCTTTCTGCTTTCCTTTTCTTTCTGGTCTCACCAGTGTAGAGAACTGGCTTCTCTTTCTTAATAGTACTCTCTGCCTCCCTCAACATATTGAGGAGCTCTCGGAGAGTCACCTCAAGCTTGTTCATATTAAAATTCATTATGAACTATGAAAAGGAATCTGGTAGGGACTGAAGCACAATGTCCACACACAAGTTATCCTCTAGGACCATTCCTAGACCTGTGAGTTTCTCTATCCACTCAATCATCTTCAGGACATGGTTCTAAACCAGTGTCCCCTCAGTCATCCTAGCGCGGAAGAGGCTCTTGGATATCTCATATCGCTGAGTCCTTCCCTGTTCCTCAAATAATTTGCGGACATGTAGGAGAATGGATTTGACATCCATCTTTTCATATTGTCTCTGTAACTCAGGAGTCATAGAGACCAACATATAGCATTGAGCAAGCGTGGAGTCATCAATGTACTTCACGTAGCGAGCGATCTCATCCTCGCTTGCCCCTTCTTCGGGCGTAGGCATCACTGTATCAAGGACGTACACGATTTTCTTCGCTGTGAGAACAATTCTCAAGTTATGGAAATAATCCGTATAATTTGGACCAGTGAGGCGAATTGACATCAAGTATGCCACGTAAGGGATTTGAAAGCGACATTTTCTGAAAATAAAGATGCAGCAGAAATGAATAACATGCAGATTTTGCAAGAAATAAACTATCAAGATATAGACTTCTATCTTAATATGCTCCCACTATTTTACTAACGAGTCACGCGATACCCTCAGCACATGAAACAGAAGTCTCCGACAGACTTCTAGTGGGGATCAGGATCCAATCAGCGTCTTAGTGTAACCTCGAGGGACTCGACTAATCACACTAAGCCTAAAAGGTAGGCAACTCTTACCGATCATAACTCCTTGTGATTCCCGTCCTGTTCGGCCTCCGAATCCCCATGGCCTCGAGGGACTCGACCAACCATGATGCTCGGTTAAGTCAACACCTTCGTTACAAGATGAGTATGATTTGATGATATACCCTCGAGGGACTCAACCAAGCATACCATGCCCTCAGGTCACCGGTGACATCTCTATGTCGTAAGCAAGATAGCGAATCGCGATATAGGTGAGTCTCGAGGGACTCGACCAACTCAACCTACACCGGGAATCGGTTCCTACTTATAACGGTGGAAGGCCACGTGGGTCAATCTAATTGCCTCACGTTTACCGACTTAATATTATCGAGAGATGTTTCTATGATTTGGTCTCCTAATATGATATGTCACACATATACATATTTAATATATATCTACATCGCATGCAAATACTTATACATATATAGTATGTGTATAAACAATCACACCAGATGATCATGGACCACAACCTAATGTGATTAGGCCCGAGCCAGTAGGCCTAATCACTCACATCAAGATCTATGTGTGCCACGGTGCATCTCCATGCCCTGTGATCGTCCATCTCGTGGGTCCCGCTATCGCATCCACGCTCCCACTGCGCCTCCTCATATGATTACAACTTAATCATAGGCACGCAGGCCCGACAATAACCAAGAAATATAATGGAGGCTCGCAGACCTCAATAATAATAATCACAAGTACACACATCACACGGTCCATGATCATCCATCAACACATCATACATCACATGTATAAATAATCATCATCATGTAGGACTACTAGATAATAATAAAAAATAATAATCAACTAAACCTTTTAATTAATTAGTATTTTATGAAATTAGGGACATATAGGGAATTTCTGAATTCATAAGGGTATTTTCATAATTTGGACAAAAGACATAAATTGGAATTTCTCAAATTTCGAGGGGCAAAATTATCTTTTGCCCAGAAAACCCTAATGCCCTACTCCCCTTTGCTGCTACCACCGCCGCCACCCTGTTGGCGGCGGCTTGTGCTGCGGGGCGGGGGAGCCGCCCCTGTAGGTGGGCGCCACCGTGGGTTGGCGCCCCTACGGGTGGCGCTGCCCCCGCATTTGGGCGCCCCCACGGGCGCTGCCGCCTCCGCCGGCGGTTCTGCCCACGGGCGCTACCGCCTCCGTGGGTGGTTCTGCCAACGAGGTAGCGCCCGCGGGAGTAGCGGCGGCATGCGCCGCTGCCCTACTGCTCCTCACCCCGCGGGAGAAGCGGCCGCATGCGCCTTTGCCCGCGGGCTGCCAGCCCCGCCGGACGCAAGCCCACTGTAAGCAAGCCGCCGGTCGATTGCTACAGACGCAGCCCCTGTGCTGCCTGCCTGCGGCTGCGCTGCACGCATGCAGATCCAGGGCAGCAACTATTGCTGCCCTTTCTCGCTTTTGCGTCAACGATTTTGACGTTAAAATTTTCTTCAAAACACAACACACGCAGTTCAAAACCAATCTATCGCATGAACAGCCTGGCTCTGATACCACTATTGTGAAATCTTGGGGGCGACATCATATGCGCAGCGGAAGAACAAAAAAATAAAATCCCCGATTCCCAAAGAGATGTTCGTCGTCGTGCGAAGATTGGTGCGCAAAATCCGTGAAACTTAAAAGTGCGTATAGAGTAGATTGTGTTACCTAGGGAGATCGTATATCCTTGTTTCCTTGCAGATCCTTAGGAGAGGGTGAAGGAGGTCAAGCGTCCTCCTCTCTAGTGGTGATCCACACAGCAGGGCTGCGATAACGCTCCTCAAAACTGTAGGCCTACTCTGAGGTGAAGAGTGGGAGGAGAATAGGAGAGGCAAGCAAAGGCTTTAGCCTATGAGGCTCTGAATCCCTCCTATTTATAGAGGTCCCCTGTCAAACCCTAATGGGTCCTCCCCTAGTGGGTATTGGATTTGCATCCAATAAGATAAGGGCTCCATCAGATATCTCATATCCGAACTTCTACTCATCGCAATGCCTACCATATGCGTGTGATCCTCTAGGCCCAATATCAAGCTGGCCGTGAGTCATACCTACTAGAACTCCTTTTAACTCAGTGAATTATTATCTCTATAATAATTCACTTGACTCATCGACTACGGACGTACTAGGCCACTACACCGTAGTCCCCAGACGATACAGGGGAATCCAATCCATTAGACTTGTCTATCCTCAGTTACCGTGTACCTATAGTCCCTCATCCCTCTAATATCCCAGAGACCGTATATCGAGCATTGTGTTGTCAGACCCATATGGTTTCTACTCGAGTCTCGCTCTAATCGGATTCTCCCAGAGAACTCTTTCTCTCTCAACCCGAATGACCCTGGCCAGGGATTTGTTTGAGCGAGAACACATGGGATATTCCTCTCATGACGCTGAGAGTGGATGATCCTCTATCGACACTCAATAGCCCTCGTAAGGTCGACTACCACTCCCAATGACCAACTGTACTAGATCTGGGACAACCAAACCTATAAGTCTGGTTTCAAAGAGTGGAGCACTCATATAGGACATCCTTGGTGTCTCAAGTCTAAGGACCAGATATACCACTAGGACTACGGAATCGCTGTCTAACAATAAGACATCATCAACTATCCAGCATTCCGTAAGCGGATCAATCAGTGAACTCATTCTCCAATGAGCACCTGTACTATATCCCTAGTGTCCCTACATGAGCAGCTATGAGACCAGCTGCATCCATCATATGGATGGGTATACAGCACACCAGTCTGTCCGGTTAACACGATGTCCCTATCGAGTAACCTATGACCGGGATTATTTAGGATATGTGTTTAAAAGTGAATCGATCTCATTATCGTGATCTCATCATGATCTGATTCCCATTGCACAAATCCAAGAACATCACAATATATATATGCATTTATGCAATAGTTATAAAGTGATATACGCCAAAATATAATAAACAAAAAGATTCTGTATCAAGTCACATGTGCCATCACTCACGTGATTGGCTTGCTGGGCACCTATGACTAGCACCGGTGAGCTTCTTTGGCAAGCTCCTAGACTTCTCGGATTTGTTCCCGTAGAACCTCCGACGATCGTCTAGACTTCCGTCGAACTCTCGAACCCCCAACGTGATCATGGTCTTGACTCCGACATAACTTCTGCTGATTGTCTTACTTCCATTGTAGTTAATCCTGCACACTTATCTCAACATATGGATTAGATAACAAATGATAATTGACTTCATCATTAAAATCCAAGATTCAACAAGAAGGAAGCCAAAAGTGGATGTAGGTCACGTTGACCGAACCACTCTAAAACTCTGGTTTGTATTTACTTCCTGCCATTTACATACTGCAAACCTCTTTAATAGTTTACTAAAACTTCTCCAAGCTACTGTTTCGCCTTCTCTGCAAGGTACCTTCTGTAATTTCTCTTCTAGTGCCCATATTTGTCATAGTGGAAACACTAGCCTTTGTCCTTTGTTGGGTCTTTCTTAGCAACCTTACCTTTACCCGATTTGCCCTTGCCCTTGCCCTTCTAAAGGGACTTTTCTGCCTTCCTTTTATTTCTAGCCTCACTAGCATAGAGAACTATCTTCTCTTTCTTGATAATGCTCTTTGCCTCTCTCAATATATTGAGGAGCTTAGGGAGAGTCACCTTAAGCTTATTCATATTAAAATTCATTATGAACTAAGTAAAGGAATCTAGTAGAGACTGAAGTACAAGGTCTACAAATAGGTCATCCTCTATGACCATTCCTAGACCTATGAGTTTCTCGATCCACTCAATGATCTTAAGGACATGATTCTAAATCGATGTCCCCTTAGTCATCCTAGCACGAAAGACACTTTTGGATATCTCATATCATTGAGACCTTCCCTATTTCTCAAACAATTTTTGGAGATGTAGGAGAATGGATTTGACATCCATCTTTTCATGTTATCTTTATAACTCAGGAGTCATGGAGCCTAACACTGAGCAAGAGTGGAGCAATCTATGTACTTTACGTAGTGAGTGATCTCATCCTCGCTTTTCCCTTCCTCGGGCATAGGCATCACTATATCAAGGACATACACGATTTTCTCCACTCTGAGAATGATTCTTTGGTTTGGAGCCAATCGGTGTAATTTGGACTAGTGAGGTGGTTGACATCAAGTATATCACATAAGGGATTTGAATGCGACATATTTCTGAAAATAAAGATATAGCAGATATAAATAACATGTAGATTTTGTAGAAAAATAAATAATTAAGATAAGAAATTTTATCTTAATCTACTCCCATTATTTTCTCACAAATCTCACAACTCCCTCCGATATGTGAATCGGAGACCCTTAGCAGATCTCTAGTGGGGATCGGGATTCAATCGACAGCTTAACGTAATCTTGAGTGACTCGACCAATTACGCTAAGCCGGTAAAGGTAGGCAACTCTTGCAATCACAACTCCTTGTGAGTCCCATCCTTTTCAGCCTCCAAACCACCATGGCCTCGAGTAACTCGACCAACCATGGTGTTCGGTTAAGTCATCACCATCATTACAAGATGAGTCTGATTCAATAATATGCCCTCGAGTAACTCGACCAAGTATACCATGTCCTCAGGTCACCGGTGACATCTCTATGTCGTAGGCAAGATAGCGAATTATGAAATAGTTGAGCCTCGAGTGACTCGACCAACTCAACCTACGTTTGGAATCGATCCCTACCTATAAAGATGGAAGGCCACATGGGTCAATCTAATTGCCTCATGTTTTCCGACTTAATATTATAAAGAGAGGGGATTTTTGATTTGGTCTCTTAATATGACATGTCATAAACATACATATTATATATATATATATATATATATATGTATATATATATATACATATATATATATACATATATATATATATACATATATATATATACATATATATATATATATATATATATATAAATATATGTATATGTATATATATATGTATGTATGTATATATACATATATCTAGTAGGTGTATAACTAATCACACATCAAATGAGCAATCATAACAGATGATTGTGGACCACATCCTAATGTGACTAGGCCCGAGCTAGTGGACCTAATCACTCACATCAAGATCTATGTGTGTAGCAGTGCATCTCTATGTCTTGTGATCGTCCATCTCATCCTTATCGATTCTGTCGATATCTTGACGCATCTCCATGCATCGTGATTGTCCATCTCGTGGGTCCCACTATCGCTTCCATGCTCCCACTGCGCCTCCTGTTAGGATCAAGAGCGGCACTAAGAGGGGGGCGGTGAATTAGTGCAGCGAAAAAAAGCGTTGATTCCGAAAAATATTTGTTTCATAAGAGTGCAAAGAGAATGTTAAGGAAGTTTGTAGTAATGTAAATTGCACAAATAGAAAAGCAAACCAAAATTCATAGTAGTTCGGTCATTGTGACCTACATCCACTTCCGATTCCTCCTCCGTCGAAGTCACCGGTGTCCATTAATGGTCTTCCTTCAATCGGCGAAGACCAACCACCTCTTTACAGTGCTTTATCCTTTTCACGGGTTTAGGAGATAACCCTTATAAGTCTCACACCTCTCTTGAATGATCTCAACACTTAGAAAGGGAGGAGGTATACTCTAACACTTTTACAACACTTTAACACTTCAAAGACTCAAGATTATGCCAATACTTTCGTGCCCTTTCATTCAGAAAAAGGGTGGGGTATTTATAGGCCCCAATGGCTTCAAAATTGAAGCCAAAAATTATCAAATCCTCGGTTTTTGGGGTACTAGCATTACCACCGCTATTATTGAGCGGTACTACCACCTACAGTCTGACACTGGGCGATGCAACCACCTAGTCTGGGCGGTACGACCGCTTAATAAAGCTCGGAGATCGAGCTCTAGCGATACTACCGCTGACAGCATTAATTGCCAATGGTACCACCACCCATTCTAGGCGGTACCACTGGCCAAACCACCTGGGAGACTAGGTCACCTAGGTAGTGCCACCGTCGGTCGTGATTTCAAGTGCTGAATGGGCTATTTAATTCGGCCCAATTCAGCCCTATTAATAGCCCAGTTGGCCCCTAACTAAATTAGTAGGATTATCTCCCAATCCTAACTCAATTTATGGACTAACTACAATAATTAAGACATTTGACAAAGCATTCATGTTCTAGTACGTCAATTACTCTTCCGTCGAGCTTCCGACGATCTTCCGATGAACTTCTGAAGATCTCCCGGCAATGTTCCGACATACTCCCAGCAAGCTCCTAGACTTTATGACAAACTTCTTGGCAAGTTTCGATGAGCTTCTTTAGCAAGCTCTTGGACTTCTCGGTCAGTTCCGGCAGAACTTCCGATGAACATCTAGACTTCCGATGAGCTTTCGAACTCCCGACGGAGTATTGATCTTGACTCCAGCACAATACTTGATTTATGTCTTACTCCTATCATAGTTAATCCTGCACACTTTTCTCAACATACAGATTAGATCCAATAATTTACAATTGATTTCATCATCAAAATCCGAGATTCAATATTCTCCCCTTTTTTTATGATGACAATCAATTGATGACGGAGTTAGCCTTAACTCCCCTTATATATATGCTATACTTGAGAAAAGACATTCTTGAATTCAAGACCTTTGAATTCAAGTATCAAACTGATAAGATAGGTTCATTTAAACTTATCAACATGCACATCATGATTCCTATCATGATTTAACATTATCAAAATACGATGCCACATATTTATCAATGAAAATGATGTCAAGGCATGACATTCATTTTCAAGTTAAATGATAGGCAATCATCATTTTCAAGTATAATACAAATTTCAAATATGAAATATAGCAAGACAAAAAAGATAGCAATTCATCATAAAATAGCAAGTTGAGCTCATGATATCTTATCAAAATGAAAGACATTTATCAAGCATTCATGAAACATTTCAAGTATTTATGAAAAGTATTTACGATAAGATACATTGCATTCATTTGTCATTAATTTGCCATATTTTGGTATCATTTCTCCCCCTTTGTCATCAACAAAAAGGAGAACGTTTCAACAATGCAAGTGTAGTAAAAATTCAAGCAAGTTTCATACTAATTTATCTAATTGATATTGCATCATTGCATGGTAATGTTCAAAAGTTCTCACCATCAAAATTTATCAACATTAAAGAGAGAAATTTTATCAACTTCTCCCCCTTTGTCATCAAAACTTTGCATGAAGATGAGGAAGAAAAGTAAGGAGGGAATCCATTAAGAACCAAATTTGAAAAATGATTTGAACCAAGTCCAAATCAGTAAATAGGTTTCATTAAATCATGCTTCAATTTTGACAAAAAGAAGGGATTCATGAAAAAGGATCAATATATTCATGTGAAATCAAATCCTTATTCTTGCAAGTGATCATCTCATACTTAAAAATTCATAAAAATTCTTCTTTCTTGAGAAGAATAAGAAAGAATTCATGGGAGAGGAGTATCATATGAAAAAATAAATTCACGAATAGAACTTCATAATTCAAAACCGTTTCTCATTAAAAAATTCAAAAGAGTTAAACCCGTGAGAGATATATTTGTCAATGAAATCCTTGAAGTGATTAAGTGTATCAAAAATCATTAAGTGATGGAGCAAGGGTATGAAGTAAACTTAATACCAGGGAAGATAAAAATGAAATAGATTCATGAAAGCCCCATTCATCAAATACATTAAGAGAATGATAGTCCGGAAAAGAAATACAACAAACTCATGCATTCGGACAATTTAACATTCCTAACTCCCTTCTAATGAAATCAAATTGTTTTTCATTAAAAGGTTTTGTAAAGATATCGACCAATTGATGTTTTGTATCAATGAATTCTAAAATTATATCATGATTATTAGCATGATCTCATATAAAATGATGCCTAATGTCTATATATTTAGTTCTAGAGTGTTGAATGAGATTTTTTATTAAACATATTGCACTTGTGTTATCATATTTTATGGGAATGTTCTTATCCTCTAAAGTGTTTTTCATCCACACAACTTGTCAACAACATGCACTCACAGCTATATATTCGGCTTCAGTTATAGATAGTGCAACCGAGTTTCGTTTCTTGGAAGACCAAGAGACAAGTGCATGACCTAAGAATTGACATGTTTCGGATGTGCTTTTTCTATCTAATCTATATCCAGCAAAATCTGCTTCAGCATAACCAATCAATTCAAAGTTTTTAGATTTTGGATATCATAATCCTAGATTAATAGTTCCTTTAAGATATCTAAGAATTCTTTTAACTGCTTTAAGATGAGATATCTTAGGATTAGATTGAAACCTAGCATAAAGTCCTATGCTAAAATGATGTCCGGTCTAGTTGCGGTGAGGTATAGTAAACTACCTATCATACCCTTATAAGCTTTTTGATCAAAGCTTTCTCCACTTTCGTCAATGTCAACCTTAGTGGAGGTACTTATAGGAGTGTTGATAGCTTTTGAAGTCTCGATATTAAACCTTTTTAGCAAGTCTATAGCATATTTTGTTTGACTAAGAAAAATACTATTACTAAGTTGTTTAATTTGTAAGCCTAATAAGAAAGTTAATTCACCCATTAAACTCATTTCAAGCTCTAGGCATATACTTTTAGTAAATGATTCGCATAAAGATTCTTTTGTAGAACCAAAAATAATATCATTAACATAAATTTGAACAATAAAAAAATTATTTTTAAAATTTTTAATAAATAATGTGATATCGACCTTGCCTTTAGAGAAATTATTTTGGATAAAAAATGAGCTAAGTCTCTCATGCCAAGCCCTTGGGGCTTGTTTCAATCCATAGAGAGCTTTAATCAATTTAAACACATGATTATAGAGATTATCATTCTCAAATCTGGGAGGTTGTTCAACATAAACTTATTCAGAAATAAAGCCATTAAGAAAAGCACTTTTAACATCCATTTGAAATAACTTAAAATTATTACTACTAGCATAGGTAAGGAGCATCCTTATGGCTTCTAATCGTGCCATAGGAACGAAGGTTTCTTCATAATCGATACCTTCTTCTTGGTTAAAACCCATGGCCACTAATCTAGCCTTGTTTCTAACCATGATAGCAAATTCATCTTGTTTATTTCTAAAGACACATTTAGTACCAATAACTAAATGGTCATTTGGCCTTGGAATAAGCTTCCACACCTCATTTCTCTCAAATTGATTCAACTCTTCTTGTATTGCGATAACCCATGAATCATCTTTCAAGGTCTCGTCAATGCATTTAGGTTCAATTTGGGAGAGAAAAGCGGCATTGACACAAAAATTCTTAAGAGAAGAACGAGTTTGAACCCCTTTTGATGTGTTTTATATGATTAGCTCCTTAGGATGAGCATCTATATACTTCCATTCCTTGGGTAAGGATGTTTTGGAAGAAGATACATCTAAGTTGCTAGATGAAAAAAGGGTTTCATTTAAATTCAAAGCATCAAAATTAACATCATTATCAAAATCATTTTTCTTAACTTCGGAAACTTCATTAAAAACAACATGAATAGACTCTTCTATAACTAAAGTTCTTTTGTTAAAAATATGAAATTCTTTAGAAATAGAAAAATAGCCAAGAAAAATTCCTTCATCGGATTTTGCATCAAACTTGCCTAAGACATCTTTTTCATTTAAGATAAAACATTTACAACCGAAAACTTAAAAATATGAAACGTTGGGTTTTTTCTTATTTCACAATTCATAAGGTGTTTAGGAAAGTAATGGTCTTACTAGAACCCTATTAATAATATAGCAAGTTGTATTAATGGCTTCGGCTCAAAAGTATTTGGGTAGGCTATGTTCGTTCAATATGGTTCTTGCCATTTCTTATAAATTTTTATTTTTTCTTTCTATTACTCCATTTTGTTGAGGATTTCTTGGAGTAGAGAAATTATGGTTGTATCCATTAAATTCATAAAAATTTTGAAAATCATGGTTTTGAAATTCACCACAATAATCACTCCAAATTGATGAAATCATAAAACCCTTTTCATTTTGAACACGTTTACAAAATATAGAAAAATATATAAATCAATCACTTTTGTGTGTCAAGCAATCACTATAATCATCCACGATGACAAAAAATACATATTTGCTACCTCCTAGGCTTGATGTAGCAATTGGTCCAAACAAGTACATATGGATCAATTGCAACGGTCTAGAGGTGCTTATTTGGTTCTTTGTTTCGAAACTACCCTTTTTTTGTTTTCCTAGTTGACATGCATCACACACATTGTCTTTAATAGACTTAACGTGAGGAATTCCTCTTACAAGTTCTTTAGATGAGATTTGAGAGATTAGTTTCATGCTAGCATGACTTAATCTCCTATGCCAAAGCCAAGCATCGTCATTCAAAATCGAAAAACATATTACATTATAAAGATCATCAATGTTGATAGTGTATACATTATTTTATTTCAGGACAATCATATATGTGTTTTTGTGTAGTTTTTCAATAATGCAAGCATTGGATTCAAATCTAATGATATATCCTTTATCACATAATTGACTAATACTCAAAAGGTTATGCTTTAAGCCATCATCCAATAACACATCTTTAATAAAGAAGTTGGATTTGTTACATATGGTTCCTTTGCCAATAATTTTACCCTTGTTGTTATCTTCGAAGGTAACATATCCTTCGTCTAGGCTAGTAAGCTTAGAAAATTAAGATGGATCTCCGGTCATATGCCTTGAGCATCCACTATCAAGGTACCATCTCTTGCTCCTAGCTTGCGATGGTAAACATTTCTATAAAAGAGGGTGATTTTTAGGTAGCCATTTAACCTTAGTACCTCAAAAATTGATCTATTCAACTTATCACTTTACATAGAGTTCTTTATGGTTCCTTTAGGACCCCAAATCAATTTGTGCAGACTATATCTCTTAAGTGGACATTTATAGGCAACATATCCAAGTTGACAACAAAAGTTGCATTTGGTGTGGGGTGATACATACAAGGTAGGGCCTTTAACAAAGGTGGTTGGATTTTGGTGAGAGCTACTAAAAAATATGATATTATTTTTGATATGGGTTTCATCAAATCAAACTTTTTTAAATAATTTAAGATTTCCAAATCGATGTAATTTTTAGCGTAAGCACTAATTTAACCCCCCCACCCCCTCTTCCCTTTTAGTACCGATTTTAGTCCTAACAATTGGTATTAGAGCTAAGTTTTCTTGTTTAGTTTAACACCCAAGAGATATGGCTTTTTTTGATAATCAAAAGAATCTTTCTATCACTCGTCCTCCAATATTTGCTAGTCATAGGTGCCTTGCAAGCCAATCACGTGAGTGATGGCACGTGTGACTTGACACGTAATCTTTTTATTTATTATTAATATTTAAAATTTTATCACTTTATATTACTTAGAATATATTGTGATGTCCATGGATCTATGTAATGGGAATCATATCATGATAAGATCACGATAATGAGATCGATTCGCCTTTAAACACAGATACTAAATAATCCTAGTCATAGGATACTCTAGAGGGACATCGAGATAACTAGAAAGACTGGTTTGTTGTATACCCATCCATATGATGGATGCAGTTAGTCTTATAGCTGCTTGTGTGGGGACACTAGGGATATAGTACAGATGCTCATTGGAGAATGAGTTCACTGATTAATTCGCTTACGAAATGTTGGATGGTTGATGATGCCTTATTGTTAGACAGTGATTCCATAGTCTTAGTAGTGTATACGGTCCTTAAACATGAGAAACCAAGGATGTCCTATATAAGTACTCCACTCTTTGATACCAGACTTATAGGTTTGGAGGTTTCAGATATAGTATAGCTGGTCATCGGGGGCGATAGCTAACCTTACGAGGACTATTGAGAATTGATAGAAGATCATCTGCTCTCGATGTCAAGAGAGGAATATCCTATGTGTTCTTGTTCAAACAAATCTCTAGCTAGGGTCATTCGGATTAAGAGAGAAAGAGTTCTTCGGGAGAATCTGATTAGAGCGAGACTCAAGTGGAAACAGTATAGGTGTGACAGTACCATGCCCGGTATATGGTCTCCAGGATATTAGATCGATGAGGGACTATAGGTACACGATAACTAAGGATAGTGTTAGGATCCTTTTATTTTTCTTTGATTTTCTGTGCTTTCCTTTTATTTTCTGCGTATTATTAAGTCTGTTTAGTTCAGCGAAAGTCGGAACTCTATAAATAGGGATGTAACTGCTTCTTTTCAGTTATCTATGGAAAATACTACTCAGTCTTTTGACAAACCCTAGGAGGTCGATGTAAAGGTTGCCGACGGCAGAATCCTAAAGTGCAACCAAAGATGCCCGCAGGTGAAACTATTACTGCAAGACCAAGAAATTATCACCGATTTCTTCCGCCTACCAACTGATGACTATGAGGCTGTGCTTGGCATAGAATGACTGACTACACTAGGTGATGTCTCTTGGAACTTTTATAAATTAATTATGAAATTCTACTGTAAGGGCAAACAGATCATCCTACGCGGGAAGCGCGGAAGCAACGTAACCACCGTTTCGACCCAACGAATGGAGAAAGTTTTACACAAGGTAAATGGTAGCTTTTTGATGCATCTCCAGCTGCAACTACAAGGGAAGAAAATATAAATTGAAGATCAAAATCTTGTCCAATTGCTTACTGAATTTACCGATATTTTTGTTGAACCGCGCGGTCTTCCTCCTTCTCGGCAACATGACTATCGAATTCCAATCCTTTCGGGCAAGCCACCAGTGAACACTCGACCGTACCGATATCCTCACCTCCAGAAAGATGAAATTGAAAAGATCGTAAAGGAGATGCTTGAAACAGGGGTGATTCGGCCAAGTTGCAGCCCCTATTCCTCACCGGTGCTACTTGTACGCAAGAAGGACGGAACTTGGCGGATGTGCATCGACTACCGAGCTTTAAATGGCATCACCGTCAAGGACAAGTACCCAATACCAGTGGTGGATGAACTTCTTGATGAATTGAAAGGAGCTCGAGTCTTCACGAAGTTGGACCTCCGATCCGGTTACCACCAAATTCGGGTATGTGAAGATGACATTCCAAAAACTGCATTTCGCACACATGATGGCCATTATGAATTCTTGGTAATGCCTTTTGGACTCACTAATGCTCCTTCAACCTTTCAAAGTCTCATGAACGATATTTTTTGGAGCTTTCTTCGTAAATTTGTGCTGGTATTTTTCAATGATATTCTCGTTTACAGCCCTTCTCTTGAGACTCACTTTTAGCATTTACAGATTGTTTTAACGATCCTTCGGGAGAATACTCTTTTTGTTAAGCAACCAAAGTACAGCTTTCTCCAACAAAAAGTAGAGTACCTTGGGCATATAATATCAGAAGGAGTGGCAGTAGACCCAACAAAAATTGAGGCAATGCAAGGCTGGCCGAAACCTACAAGTGTGAAATTACTATGCGGGTTCCTTGGACTAACGGGCTACTACCAAAAATTTCTTAAGGACTATGGGAAGATCAGTGCACCACTCACTTCTCTACTGAAAAAAGATGCTTTCCAATGGTCGGACAAAGCCTCCGCTGCCTTCGACAAACTTAAAGCAGCCATGACAATGACGCCGGTGCTTGCACTACTAGATTTCAACAGACCCTTCATCATTGAGGCCGACGCATCTGGAGTCGGAATTGGAGCCGTTCTCATGCAAAATGGTTGACCACTCGCATACACTAGCAAGGCATTATCTCCCTCCCATCAAAACATGTCAGTATATGATAAAGAGATGCTCACCATTGTACACATAGTAACGAGGTGGAGACCCTACCTGATCGGCCGACGATTTCAAATTAAAACTGACCATAAAAGCCTCAAGTACTTTTTGGAGCCAAGATATCATCCCCTGAGCAGCAAAAATGGATAACCAAACTTCTTGGATTTGATTATGAAATTATTTACAAAAGGGGAAAGAAAACGTTGTTGTAGATGCGCTCTCACGGCTACTTGAGCAAGCTAAGGTTTCAGCCATCTCCCTTCCTACCACCGGTCTCCTCGAGGACATTAGGGAAGAATGGAAGAAGGATCCAGAGATCAGCAACATCATAAAAAAATTGGAGGAGGATCCAAGTGCAATAGCCCACTACACTTGGGATTCGAGGGATCTTTGCTACAAAGGTCGCATTGTGCTTATACCTGACTCCCCTTGCATCACAATCATCCTGCATGAAATGCACTCCATACCTTCAGTAGGGCACTCTGGATTCCTAAGAACCTACAAAAGAGTGAAGCAAAATTTTTATTGGAGAGGGATGAAAAAAATTATTGCTGAATATATGGCATAATGTGATGTATACCAACAGCACAAGGGTGAAACTGTGGCAAATCCAGGGAAGCTACAACCACTACACATACTGGACTCAGTGTGGACTAACATTTCCATGGACTTCATTGAAGGGTTACCACCTTCCAAAGGTAAAAGCACGATTCTCGTGGTGGTTGACCGACTTACGAAATATGCTCATTTTTGTGCTGTGAGAAATCCCTACACTGCTGCTAGTATTGCCTAGATTTTCATAGAAAATATTGTTAAACAACATGGGATGCCAAGGTCTATCGTAAGTGATTGTGACAAGATCTTCACTAGTAAATTTTGGATCGAGTTATTTCAGTTACAAGGCTCCAAACTCAAGATGAGCACAGCGTATCATCCACAAACTGACGGCTAAACAGAGATGGTAAATAGGTGCTTAGAGACATACCTTCGGTGTTTCGCTAGCGACCGACCAAAAGAGTGGGCAAAATGACTTCCCTAGGTTGAATGGTGGTATAATACTATATATTATTCATCTACAAAATGTGCCCCTTATGAAGTATTGTATGGTCGACCAGCCCCTGTAATTCCAAAGTATGTAATTGGCTCGACCAAGGTAGATCAGGTCGACCAAGAACTGATTGATAGGGACAAACTCTTACAACTATTAAAAGATAATCTCTCTACTGCTCAAGCCAGAATGAAACAGCAAGCAGACACACGACGAAGTGAAAGAGAATTTTCAGTGGGTGATTGGGTTTATCTTCGCCTACAACCATACATGCAACTCTCCATCAACACTCGAGCCTCCATGAAGCTATCACCACATTTTTATGGGTCCTATCAGATCATAAAGCGTATTGGAGCCATGGCGTATAGACTTAAATTACCTGAGGATGCCAAAATTCACCCTATCTTCCACGTATCATGCCTGAAGCCCAAGTTGGGAGAACATGAGTCACCCCAGATCCAACTACCTAACACAACTGAGGATGGAGTTATTCAAGCCCAACCACAAGGCATCCTCGATTGCAGGATCGTGATGCGTCGCCGACATCCCTCTACTGAAGTACTAGTGCATTGGAATAATCTACCACTTGAAGATGCCACATGGGAACCATATGAGGAGCTGAAGACCCGGTTCCCTGAGTTCATGGAATCTCAGCCTTGAGGATAAGGCTGATTTGAAGAGGGCGGGTCTGTTAGGACTCTAGCTAGGAGAGTCCTAATTGAGAGGGACATTCATGTAAAACCTACCTAAGCCAACCCCTATTAAAGAGGTGAAGAGGCCGGCTAGGGTTAGGAGGTTGTTTCTTAGAGAAGAATTAGGAGTTATAAGGGAATAGGAGTCACAAGTAGGAGTCATATTAGGAGTTGATTAGAAGTAGGAGTCTTGAGTAGGAATCCTATTAGGAGTTAGGGTTTAGAAGCCCTATAAATAGCCATGTATTCCTCCTCTTTTCATAAGCAATAGATGAATCTTTTCTATAGCCTTTGAGCAGTAACTTGGAGGGAGGAACCCCTATAGAGTTCCAAGGAGGCCGATCCCCTAAAGAGATCAACCCCAAGTTTAGAATCTGCAAGGGTTCTAACACAAACCCTAGAAGGCCGATCTCCTCAAAGTGATCATGGAGGCCGATCCCCTCAAAGTGATCATCCCTTTCTCTTCCTTTTTTATGATAAGGCTTTAGGGTCTTATCAGATAGATAAGTCCAATGGATTGGATTCCCCTATATCGTCCAGAGACTGTGGTGTAGTAGCCTAGTATGTCCGTAGTGGTAGTCATAGGTGCCCAATAAGCCAATCACATGAGTGATGACACGTGTGACTTGGCACGCAGTCATTTTGCTTATTATATTTTGGCATTTATCACTTTATATTCACTATTGCATATATGTATGTATATATTATGATGTCCTTGAATCTGTGCAATGGGAATCAGATCGTGATGAGATCACGATAATGAGATCGATTCGCCTTTAAACACAAATCCTAAATAATCCTGGTCATAGGTTACTCGAGAGGGACATCGAGATAACCGAACAGACTAGTATGCTATATACCCATCCATATGATGGATGCAACTGATCTCATAGCTGCTTGTGTGGGCACACTAGGGATATAGTACAGGTGCTCATTGGAGAATGAGTTCACTGATTGATCCACTTACGGAATGTTGGATGGTTGATGATACCTTGTTGTTAGATAATGATTCCGTAGTTTCAGTGGTGTATCTGGTTCTTAGACTTGAGATACAATGGATGTCCTGTATGAGTGCTCCATGCTTTAATACTGGACTTATAGGTTTGGATGTCCCAGATCTAGTACAACTAGTCATCGAGAGTAACAATCAATCTTACGAGGGCTATTGTGTGTCGATATATGATCATCCACTCTCGGTGTCATGAGAGGAATATCCCATATATTCTTGCTCAGACAAATCTATGGCCAGGGTCATTTGAATTGAGAGAGAAAGAGTTTTCCGGGAGAATCCGATTAGAGCAAGACTCAAGTAGAAATCGTATGGGTCTGACAACACCATACCAGGTATACGGTCTTTGGGATATTAGATGGATGAGAGACTATAGGTATACGGTAACTAAAGACAGACAGATCCAATGGATTAGATTCCCTTGCATCGTTTGAGGACTATGGCGTAGTGGCCTTGTACATCCGTAATCGATGAGTCGAGTGAATTATTATAGAGATAATAATTCATTGAACTAGAAGGAGTTGAAACAGGTATGACTCACGGCCAGCTCGATATTGGGCCTAGAGGGTCACACACATATGGTAGGCATTATGATAAGTAGAGGTTCGGATATAAGATATCTGCCAGAACCCCTATCTTATTGGATATCCAATAAGCCTCTATATTATTGGATCTCATGGATGAGAGCCAATAAAAGCCCATGAGAGATTATTGGATAGACATCCATTAATCTAAGAGGCTTGTGTAGTTGGATGAAGATCGAATACTCAATAGGAGAGGATCCATTAAGGTTAAGTTGACAGCGGACTTCTATAAATAGGAGAGATTAAGTGGTTCATAGGCTAGAGCCTTTGCTTGCCTCTCCTATTCTCCTTCTCCTCCTCCTCTCCACCTCAAAGTAGGTTTGGAGTTTTGAGGAGCATTGTCGTAGCCCTACTATGTGGATCACCGCTAGAGAGGAGGGTGCTCGACCTCCTTCACCCTCTCCTAGAGATCTATAGGGATTCTTGGATATACGATCTCCCTAGGTAACACAATATATTCTATACGCAGTTTTATGTTTCACGGATTTTTGCGCATCAATCTTCGAATGATGATGAAAATATATTTGGGAATTGAGAATTTTGCTTTCTGTTCTTCCGCTGCGCATGTGATGTTGCCCCCAAGATTTCCCAACAATGGTATCAGAGCCAGGTTGTTCGTGCAAAAGATTGGTTTTGAACTACGTGTGTTATGTTTGTGTAATGCTTTTGACGTCAAAATTGTTGACGCAATAGATAAGGAAGGGCAACAACTGTTGATGCCCTTGCTACGGTTGAAGATGGCAGCCTGCCATCTTCGTGCAGGCTGGCCACTTGCAGCAGCAGTCGCAAGGGCGGCGCCCGCAAGCAGGCCGCCTACGCGCAGCAATTGTAGCTACACACAATTGCAGCCATAGGCGGCCGGCTGCCCGCAAGCATAGCCACATGCGACGCGCAAGGGGCGGCATCGACACCCGCTCTCACCGCCTGTGGGCGAGCGGCCTGCAGGGGTGCCCGCTTGCGTGTACGCCCAACTACAGTGGCGGCATCGCCCGTAAGCAGGGGCAACGCACCCGCTTCCTACCGCACATGCCGCCGCCGATAGGGTGGTGGCGGCGATAGTAGTAGGGGAGAGGGAGAAGGGCATTAGGGTTTTAGGACAAATGATATTTTTGCCCCTCGAAATTTTAAAAATTCCATATTTTATCCTTTTCCTAAATTATGAAAATACCCCTCAAAATTCAAAAAATTCCCTAAATGTCATTGATTTCAGAAAATATTAATTAATTAAAAAGTTTAATTGATTATTATTTGTATTATTATCTAGTAGTCCTATATGATGATGATTTATACATGTGATATATGATGTGTGGACGTGTGATGTGTGTACTTGTGATTATTATTATTGGGACCAGCGAGCCTCCATTATATTTCTCATTTATTGTCGGGCTTGCGTGCCAATGATTAAATTGTAATCATACAAGAAGGATGAGATGGATGATCATAGGGCATGGAGATATATCGCTGCACACATAGATCTTAATGTAAGTGATTAGGCCCATTGGCTCGGGCCTGATCACATTAGGCTATGGACAATGATCATCGGGTGTGATTGCTTATACACCTACTAGATATGTATATATATATTTGCATACGATATAGATATATATTAAATATGTATATGTGTGACATGTCATATTATGAGACCAAATCATAGAAACCCCTATCTCGACAATATTAAGTCGGTAAACGTGAGGCAATTAGATTGACCCACGTTGTCATAGACAAACTTCTAAACAGGATGTTTGATGTAATGCTTATGTATGTCCGTGTCTTTTGGTATGTTCATACTTTGCCTAGCATGTAGAGGGACAGTCGAAGGCTTAATAGTCCCATTTTAGTTGGGTTTGGTGGCTGTTTTAGGCTTGTAAATAAAGGTTGTGTCATGTGGATACTTGTGAGAGATTTTTGATCTGTAGTGGACCATTTTACCCTTTCTTGTGCAACTGTTCAGAGCTTGTAAAGTCTGTTTGTAATTTGCATTGTCTATGAAGTATTTTCAGAAATGTTTGCTTGTGGATCCCGAATGAGGCATTTTCTCTAACCCGTTCTCTCTTTTGTGGGTCCTAAGGGACATGGGAGGCTTCGGGGAGGCTGACCTTTGTGGACGGACACGCAAGGGTGCCGCACGACTTAGGCAAAACTAGCTAAGTCCATGACAGATAGTATCAGAGTAGGACAAGCACTCATAGAAACACTTAGCATGCAAACGTGGGGGGCCTACCGGGGCTACGTTGAGGGCAGTCAGCACACGCGCAACCGTTTGGGGGAAAACGGGCATGGTGATATAGGGAAAAGGAGTTGCTCGGAGGAGCGAGCATCTGAGATTGGCATCCAGAGGAATGGCCAACCCTTTGCGCAAGAGGCACCATGAGAACAGGCAAGCTTGGAAGAATACGAAGCGCACAAAGTTGGGATGGCTGAGTCTGAGCTACGGCTCAACATTGACAACCATCCTTGATGGTGCTCAAGGCAAGCGAGGCGCTTGGTAAAGGATGAGACCATACAAGGTGGAATGAGTTGCTCAGCGATTGTAATAGTTGTGCAAAGCTCATAGAGGTGAGGGGAATTGCTAACTCAAAGAATTCGATACTCATACATGGGCTTGTATGCGGACGATGGAATGTTCATGGCCATCCCAAGGTGACCGAAACTCGGCGCCATGGAGCATTGAAACTTTCTCTTCGGCATGTGAAGGATACGTTCATAGGAGGTTAAAGTGTGCAACGAGTTCAGCATGTTGCTAGGCCTTGAGTGGTGCAGCGGGGGCTTTATTGACGTGGAGTCATAATCTAGCAAGTGCGTTTGTAGGAGGCAAACCAATGCATAGTTTGTTCAGCAAATCGGAGTAGTCTAAGGGGATGGTGGTCTCCAAAACAAAGAGAGATGTTGCTCTAATGGGATAGTTATCTAGGAGGGATAAGTCCCAGCTCTCCAGAGGGAGAATCATGTGGGACAAACCACACATATTGAGGAGGAGTACCTCAAGAAACAACAACTCCACGAAGCTCAATGGACCGAGTAAGCGACGAGGAGTCGTCGCATGATCTCGCTTGAGAGAATGGATTGGTGGATGCATTGCGAGATCAAGTGGGGGAGCGACACAAAGCAACACAAATGAAGATACACTTGGAGTCGATATGGAGATCAGACTCAAGGGAGGGCTGACCCGTGGAATGGTGGGCACGAGGGCCACCATCAACTCAATGCAAAAACGAGGAGCGGAGCAACTTGGGTGTAACTTGGAAAAGTACCTAAGCCGCATGAAGGGAGCCAGCATAGAAGATATAACATGGAGCAGAGGCACAGTGCTTTCCTTGGATAGAGGTTAAGGACATGAACTCTTGTAGAGACAAGAGTAGGATCATGTTGTTCCATGGGTCCTTCATTCTGACAGAGCAGACTCATCTTGCATGGTGCCAAAGACGAAGGGAACTTCTTGTTAGGATCGAGAGCACTAAGAGGGGGGGGTGAATTAGTGCAGCGGATATCTTTTAGCGATTAAAAACAAAAGCTGTGTTCGTTCGATAAAAATCAGTTTTGAAGCAAAAGCCGACTCAAAGATAACTTATGACTAAGTGCAGTTTACATCTAAACGTAGTTTACGTCTAAACACAATTTACGTTTAAATGCAGTTTGCGTCTAAATGCAGTTTTACGTCTAAACGCAGATTTACGTCTAAACGCAGATTTACGTCTAAACGCAGATTTACGTCTAAACGCAGATTTATGTCCAAACTCAGTTTACGTCTAAAACGCAGTTTTACGTTTAAACGTAGTTTACGTCTAAATGCAGTTTTACGTCTAAAACGCAGATTTACGTCTAAACGCAGATTTACGTCTAAACGCAGATTTACGTCTAAACGCAGTTTGCGTCTAAGCGCAGTTTGCGTCTAAACACAGTTTGCGTCTAAGCGCAGTTTACGTCTAAACGCAGTTTGCGTCTAAACGCAGTTTGCGTCTAAGCGCAGTTTACGTCTAAACGCAGTTTGCGTCTAAACGTAGTTTGCGTCTAAACGCAGATGACAGTTTGCAGTTCTAAATGAAATCAAGACGTAAACGTAAACTGCACAGAACCTTGTTCGTAAAAGTGCAGAAGACAGTTTGCAGTTGTAAATGAAATCAAGACGTGAACGTAAACTGCACAGAACCTTGTCCGTAAAAAAAGCGCAGAAGATAGTTTGCAGTTGTAAGTGAAATCAAGACGTAAACGTAAACTGCACAGAACTCATTCGTAAAAGCGCAGAGAGACAGTTTGCAGTTTGTAGATGGAATCAAGACGTAAACGTAAACTGCACAGAATTCGTTCGTAAAAGCGCAGAGAGCAGTTTGCAGTTTGTAAATGGAATTAAGACGTGAACGTAAACTGCACAGAACTCGTTCGTAAAAGCGCAGAGAGCAGTAGCTATGTAGGAGGTTTGCAGTAATGATAAAGTGCTCAAAACAAACGCAAACCAGAGATTTAGAGTGGTTCGGTCAGTCTTGACCTACTCCACTTTTGGCTTCCTCCACCGATGAGGTTACCGACGTCAACTAGAGGCCTTCCTTCAATAGGCGAAGGCCAACTACCCTCTTACAGATTCACTCCTTTTGACGGGCTTAGGAGACAACCCTTACAGATGTTTTCTCTCCTCTCTTTACAACTCAAACTTGAAGAACAGAAGGAGGAGGAAAACTAGCAGTTTTGAGCTCTAAGAACCACTGAAAAGATCAAGATTTCGGGTAAGTTCTTGCTGTCTCAGTGCTGAATGGGTGGGGTATTTATAGGCCCCAACCCAATTCAAATTTGGAGCTCAAAACGATCAAATCCCGGAATTCCGGGATCAGGCGGTTTCACTTCCTGACTGGAGAGGTTGCACCGCCTGGCAGAGCTCGAAGATCGAGCTCAGGCGGTGCCACCTCTCTGCCAGGGAGGTTGCACCGCCCAGTCTTGCTCGAAGACTGAGCCCCAGGCGGTGCCACCTCCTGGCTGGGGCGGTTGCACCTCCCAGTCTCGCTGGGAGACATAGCCTGGGCGGTGCTACCTCCTGGCTGGGGCGGTGCCACCTCTTTCACTATTTCAGCTCACTTGGTTTGGCTCCAAACTTGGCCCAAACCAGTCCGAACTTGGGCCAAATTGGCCCCTACTTGGGTTATAGGATTAACACCTAATCCTAACCCTAATTAATGTGCTAACTATGATTTTAAAGACATTTTCTAAGCTATTACAAAGTCCGCAAGTCAAGACTTCTTATGGCGAGCTTCCGGCAAACTTCCGGCGGTCTTCCGATGAACTCTCGGAAACCATTCTGCGGACTCCTAGACTTCACGATTTGTTCTTAGCGAGTTCCAACGAGCTTCTTCGGCAAGCTCCGATCTTTCTCGGCGAGCTCCGCGAACTCCCAACGAACCTTCCGGCGAGCTTCCGAAAAACCCTTCGGCAAGCTCCCAACTCATTCTCGGCTAGTTCCGGTAGCATTCCCGACGAACCTTCGGACTTCCGTCGAACTCTCGAACTGGCAACAAATCCTTCGCGCTTGACTCCGACACTTTGTTTCGCTTTATGTCTTCATCGTTATCATAGTTAATCCTGCACAATTAAAACAAAACATCGATCAAGACAATTAATCCTAAGCAATTAACCAAGTTGTCCGGCATGTCATTGGTCCCTCGACGCTTCGTCCGATTCTTCGGCGCATCGTCCTTTCCTGCAGCCTATTGCCCAATCGGCCAGTTGACTCCGCAACTCCGATATCCTTGGCATAATACCCGCTCTTCTTGGCCCGATGCCCGAGTCCACGGCCCGAAGCCTTCTGTCGATACGTCGACCGATCCACCGGCCCGACGTCCAATCTTCTGACATGTTCCTTCGGCACAACATGATTTTCCTGCTTTAATTGTCTCATCCTGATCGAAGCACCCTGCGTCACTCAAAACGCAGATTAAATCATAAACATATATCAAGGAGTTTCATCATCAAAATACGAGATTCAACACTTCTGGGCACATGCACCTTATCTCGGAGAAGCATTTGATGGAGGAACTAAGGCGACTCAACTTACAAAGGCGAAGTTAGGTTCAGAAGGCCTTAGCACGGGGCAAGAGGACGCGGAGGCAGGTACTCTTGAAGAATATGCCACAGTGTTGCCATTCAAGTTGCCATGAAGGAAGCGGTGCACAGTGAAGATTATGCTGGTAGGGGTAGAGGCCCAGGATCTAGACAATGGGACTTCGGGAGCTACTAGGCGATGGACTGTCCTAGAGCGGTGCTTCATCTAGGTGTGACCCAAGAGTGGGTGGATGAAGGTCGATTGCCAAAGGAGGGATCACAATTCGAGTTCATCCCACAAGGATCAGAATGCAATGGAGAGTCACCAGGAGGCGACATGGTGCAGCGGATCATGGTGGAACAGTTCGTGGCAATGCGATACATATGAATGTATCCCGTGAGGGACTAGATCATACGGAGGTATGATCAGGAGCTACTGAAAGATCCACTTTGGTGAACAACACGACGACAAGAAGGGCTATGGATTCAAGGAGTGAAGGCCATGATACTGCAGAGGTGGGTCTTCCGTGCGTGCATCGAATTTTGCATCGGATGAAAGCCTTGGTCATCAGCATATGGGGGCTGTGTTCCACCAAGGGAAAAGTTTGAATGCAAGTACCAGTGAGTCCTAGGGGAGGGACTTGATCATGTAGAGGTATGATCAAAGCAGTTGGAGAGTTGGACTACTCCAGAGCCCATATTCGCTTAAGGGAGCCCGGCAAGTCAGAGGACAAGGTCGAGTAAACGAATGTTGCTACCAAGGAAGCTAAGGAGAACAGAATCGGGGCAAACTCTATAACGTGATGGCAGAGGCCAAGCATCGGAGTTGCAATATGTCTTTCCATCGATCAAAGGGAGCTGCTTAGAGAACACAGAGGTGTTGAAGTAGAGGGTCAAAAGGGGCAAGGAAGCGACGATGAGTCCAGAGGGACTTAGCTACCCACAATCAAGCATTAGTTAGAATGGAGGTAGACTCGAAGGAGTGCCATAGAGACATATCTACTAATCTTGAAGAAAAGGGATGTAGATGTGAGGCGACGGATAGTAGGGCCATGGGCATGGCAGCACCATGGTATCGCAGAGGCAAGACTTCTGTGAAAGTCATTGATCCCTTGCTCTCATGGAGGGAGAGCGCTTGGTCGTGAAAGGGACCGAGGAGGTGGAGCATGCAGAGGTAAACTCTAAGTACCGAGACAAGACTGAAGGGCAGAGGCCAAGGAACTTCGTAAGACCGGTGTCAACTGTTGAATCTCAGATTTTGATGATGAAATCAATTGATGGGTTAATTGATCTAATCCATATTATTGAAGTTAAGTGTGCAAGATTAACTATGATAGCCTGAAAACATAAAGCAAGGATACCAGAGTCAAGTTCGATGGATGTTTGAGAGTCCGAAGATTCATCGGGAATGTTGCCGGAACTAGCCGAGAATGAGTAGGGAGCTTGCCGAAGGGTTTTCGGAAGCTCGCCAGAAGGTATGTCGGAAGTTCGTGGAGCTCACCATAAAAGGTCGCAGCTTGCCAAAGAAGCTCGTCGGAACTCGCCAAGATCAATTCGTGAAGTCTAGGAGCTTGCCGGGAGTCCGTAGAATGGTTTTCGAAAGTTTATCGGAAGACCACCAGAAGTTCGCCGGAAGCTCGCCGGAAGAAGTCTTGACTTGCGAACCTTGTAATAGCTTAGGAAATGTCTTTAAATTCATAGTTAGTACATTAATTAGGGTTAGGATTAGGTGTTAATCCTATAACTCAAGTAGGGGCCAATTGGGCCAGAGTTCGTACTGGTTTGGGCCAAGTTTGGAGCCCAACCAATGAGCTGAAATAGTGTAGGCGGTGGCACCGCCTAGAACCCGAGAACTGAGCGGTGGCATCGCCAGTACACTGTCAGTGTCAGACACTGACAAGCGGTGGCACTGCCACTGACAGGCAGTGGCACCGCCAGCCTCGGAAACCCAAGAGAATTTAAAATTTGGAGCTCAAATTTGAATCCTCTTGGGGCCTATAAATACCCCTCAATTCTCAACTGAGATTACAACTTTTGTGAAAGCAATAGATTGAGATAAAGGTCTTAGAAAAGTCTTTAGCAAGTCTTGTCTTAAATTGCTTGAGTGTTCACCTCCGTCTTCCTCTTCAAAAATTGTAAGAGTGTGAACCACTTGTAAAAGGTTGTAAGAGGGGTATTTATCCTTCCCCTTCAAAGAGATTTGCTAGTGTTTTTATCGGTTTATGCTTGAATTCAAAGGGATGGAATTCAAGTATTTTTATCTTCTCATAATATGACATATAGAGAGGGGGAGTTATGTTTAACTCCATCATCAATTGATTATCATCATAAAAAAGGGGGAGATTGTTGAATCTCGGATTTTGATGATAAAATCAATTGATGGGTTAATTGATCTAATCCATATTATTGAAGTTAAGTGTGCAGGATTAACTACGATAGCATGAAAACATAAAGCAAGGATACCGGAGTCAAGTTCGATGGACGTTTGAGAGTCCGAAGATTCGTTGGGAATGTTGCCGGAACTAGCTAAGAATGAGTAGGGAGTTTGCCGAAGGGTTTTCGGAAGCTCGACGGAAGGTACGTTGGAAGTTCGCGGAGCTCACCGAGAAAGATCGTAGCTTGCCGAAGAAGCTTGTCAGAACTCACCAAGATCGAATCATGAAGTCTAGAAGTTTGCCGGGAGTCCGCAGAATGGTTTCCAAAAGTTTATCGGAAGACCACCGGAAGTTCGTCGGAAGCTCGCCGGAAGAAGTCTTGACTTGCAAACCTTGTAATAGCTTAGGAAATGTCTTTAAATTCGTAGTTAGCATGTTAATTAGGGTTATGATTATGTGTTAATCCTATAACCCAAGTAGGGGCCAATTGAGCCCAAGTTCGGACTGGTTTGGGCCAAGTTTGGAGCCCAACCAGTGAGCTAAAATAGTGTAGGCGGTGGCACCGCCAGATTAGGGGGTGGCACCGCCCAGAACCCGAGAAATGAGCGGTGGCACTGTTGGACTAAGCGGTGGCACCGCCCAGCACCCGAGAGGTCCGGCGATGGCACCGCCAGTACACTGTCAGTGTCAGACACTAACAGGCGATGGCACCAACACCGACAGGCGGTGGCACCGCTAGCCTCGGAAACCCAAGAGAATTCAAAATTTGGAGCCCAAATTTGAATCCTCTTGGGGCCTATAAATACCCCTCAATTCTCAGCTGAGATTACAACTTTTGTGAAAGCAATAGATTGAGATAAAGGTCTTAGAAAAGACTTTATCAAGTCTTGTCTTAAATTGCTTGAGTGTTCACCTCCGTCTTCCTCTTCAAAAATTGTAAGAGTGTGAACCACTTGTAAAAGGTTGTAAGAGGGGTATTTGTCCTTCCCCTTCAAAAAGATGTGCTAGTGGAAGTTGGGAGCCTCATTGAAGAAGGCTTCGCAAGTGGATGTAGGTCATTTGACCGAACCACTTTAAATTGGCGTGTTCATTGAATGTGTGAGTACTTACTTTTCTACAATCGTTATCTACACAATAGTTGTTGAATCTCGGATTTTGATGATGAAGTCAATTGTCATTTGTTATCTAATCTATATGTTGAGATAAGTGTACAAAATTAACTACGATGAAAGTAAGACATGCAGCAGGAGTTGCGCCAGAGTCAAGACAATGATCACGTTGGGAGTTCGAGAGTTCAACGAAAGTTCGGACAGTCGTCGGAGGTTCTGCGGGAACAAATCCGAGAAGTCCATGAGCTTGCCAAAGAAGCTCGTCGGAACTCGCCAAGTGGATCGTCGCAAGTCCAGGAGTTTGTCGAAAGTCCGCAGGAGCATCACCGAGGGTTCATCGGATGATCGACGAAAGTTCGCCGGAAGAAGCGATGGACGCACCGGAGCAAGTTGCAGTAAATGTCTTAGGAAATATCGTAGTTAGCACAATGAATAAGTTGGAAATGGGAGGTGATCCCATTAACTTAATCTTGGGGCAATTGGGCCCCTGAAAAACCCAAATTGGGCCGATAGGATCAACCCATTCGGACCCTGATTTCTGGCAGGAGGTGCAACCGTCCAAGCTAGGAGGTGGCACCGCCTGGGCTAAGTCTCTGAGAGAGACTGGGCGGTGCAACCGCCCCAGCTAGGAGGTGGCACCGCTTGGTCTCAGTCTTCGAGCGAGACTGGGCGGGGCAACCTCCCCTGACAAGAGGTGGCACCGCCTGGGCTCGGTCTCCGAGCACTGGCTGAGCGGTGCAACCGCCTCAGTCAGGAGGTTGCATTGCTTGAGCTCGATCTTTGAGCTTTGGCAGGAGGTGCAACCGCCCCTGACAGGAGATGGCACCGCCCAGAGGCTCAGTCTTCGAGCTTTGCCAAGCGGTGCAACCGCTCCAGTCAGGAGGTGCAACCGCCTGATCCCGGAATTCCGGGAATTGATAGTTTGGGGCTCCAAATTTGAACTGGGTTGGGGCCTATAAATACCCCACCCATTCAGCACTGAAAGGGCACTGAACATACACAAAAATCTTGATCTTGTTCTGTGATTTTTAGAGCTCAAAATTGTTGTAAAGGCCAAAAGTTCTTCTCCCTCTTTTTTCCAAGTTTTGAGCTGTAAAGAGAGGAGAGAAAATTTTGTAAGGGTTGTCTCCTAATCCCGTCAAAAGGAGTGAAACTGTAAAAGGGTGGTTGGCCTTCGCCTATTGAAGGAAGGCCTCTAGTTGACGTCGTTGACCTCGTCGGTGGAGGAAGCCAAAAGTGGAGTAGGTCAAGATTGACCGAACCACTCTAAATCTCGGTTTGCATTTACTTTGAGCATATTATCTTTACTGCAAACCTCCTCTAAAGCTTACTACGTTCTGCGCATATACGATAGGGTTTCAAGCTTTGCACTTTCCGAATCAGCGTTTAGACGTAAATCTATTTTTTCGTACGATCATCATATTTCAGTTTGCGTTTACGTTTTGATTTCTATCATAACTGCAAACTACCTTTATATCTGATACCGGGGAGGGTAAAAATGCAGAATGGATTTCGAAAGAATACCAATAGAACAGTTGTACAGATAGAAAATATCACAGAAGGCAATGAACGAACTCTTGAAGAAACTTCGGTAAAACGAAATATAGCTCACCACCAAGTTTAAAATCGCAATGGGATACAGAAAGTTCACCACCCAACGGAAATTAAACGAGGATACAGAACTAGAAAATAAAAGACTCACCACTCAAGGACGCATCCAAGAGATACAGAGTTTAAGGGGTTCTCTAAGAGCTTCTGCCCAGATATCATTAGTTTCTAAAGTCCTTTCTAAGTCCTAAACACCAAAATAAATACTAGTGCATGAAACAACCCTTCATGCATAGGGAATTTCGAAATTAAGTGTTTACAGCTTCTAACCAACTATTTTAATGCACTCATTGGTAATGAAGAAATGTTCACAGCTGCCAACCAACTCCTTTAATGCATTCCTTTGTCTTGAAGAAAAGCACCTTGAAATAGCTTTAACTTTGTGCAGAGAATATGCTGATGAGCTGTCATTTTTTAGTGTGCTGAGATAAAGATTATGAGGCATCATTATTGACTGAAAAAGATACTAGATCATAATCAAGGCTCATATAATCAGATTGTAGTAAATTAGACACTCCCGTGTCAATCTCCCCCGGTTGAATGAGACTTGTCCTCAAGTCTTCATTTGATTCATCAACATGATTATAAAAAGGACTCAAATCAGCCACATTAAATGTTGGGGATACTCTGTAATCTTCAGGTAGCTCTATCTCATAAGCATTTCTGCCAATTCTCTTAAGCACCTTGAATGGACCATCAGCCTTTGGTTTCAATTTTCCAAATTTGCCCGGTGGAAACCTCTCCTTCCTTAGATGAATCCAGACCAAATCACCTGCATTAAACTCCACATGTTTTCTATGTTTGTTGGCAGCATGCATGTACCTCTCATTTTCCTTCTCAATGGTTGCTGTCACACCCTCATGCAGCTTCTTTATCTGCTTAGCTCTTTCATCAGCATCTCCACTAAATTGCTTTGTTATAGAGTGAGGGATTAAGTCCAAAGGACCAGTAGGATTAGCACCATAAACTACCTCAAAAGGACTCTTACCAATACTATGATGCATAGAACGATTGTAAGCAAACTCAATTTGTGGAAGAATGACATCCCATTGCTTAATATTCTTGCCAACATAGCTTCTAAGTAAATTTCCCAAGCTTCGGTTTGTTACCTCAGTTTGCCCATCGGTTTGTGGATGATGCGAGCTACTGAAATTCAAAGAAGTACCTAGCTTCCTCCAAAGAGTTCTCCAAAAATGACTAACAAATTTTGAATCTCGATCAGACACCATAGTTCTTGGAATACCATGCAATTTAACAATCTCCTTAAAATATAAATCAGCAATATGAGATGCATCATTTGATTTATTGCATGGAACAAAGTGAGACATTTTTGAAAATCTATCAACAACAACCATGATAGAATCCTTATTCCTTTGAGTTCTTGGCAGTCCCAAAACGAAATCAAGACTCACATCCTCCCATGGAGCATTTGTCACTGGCAATGGAGTGTACAACCCAGAATTTTGACTTCTTGTTTTTGCCAAATGACATAATCGACATTGCTTCACATGTCTATCCACATCTCTGAACATTTTAGGCCAGTAGAAATTTGATTGAACAAGAGCTAGAGTCTTGTCCCTACCGAAATGTCCTCCCAAAACACCACCATGAGCTTCAGCTGGAATTACTTGTCTCAAAGAACAAGTTGGAACACATAAAGCATTAGCTCGAAAAAGAAAACCATCAAAGATCGAAAATTGTTGAAAGGAACCTGATTTGCAATTCTGCCATATCGAGCCAAAATACACATCATTCTCATATAGATCTTTGAATGTTTCAAATCCAACCACTTTGACTTCCATTGCTGATAATAAAGAATGCTTTCTGCTCAATGCGTCAGCAACTACATTTTGAACACCAGATTTGTCCTTGATTGTAAAGTTGTAAGATTGTAAGAACTCCACCCAAGCTGCATGCCTCTTGTTTAGCTTGTGCTGATGATTAATGAACTTTAATGCCTCGTGATCAGAATATAGAACAAATGGCTTGGCGAGAAGATATTGACTCCAATGAGACAAAGCTCGATAAATCGCATAAAACTCCTTATCATAAGTAGAGTATTTCTTTCTTGTATCATTCAGCTTTTCACTAAAAAATGCAATGGGCCTTCCGTCTTGACTCAAAACAGCACCAATTCCCACATTAGATGCATCACATTCAACTTCAAACACATTATCAAAATTTGGTAGAACTAAGATAGGAGCCTCAGTAACCTTTCTTTTCAAAAGCTCAAAAGCATCGTTAGCCTCACTAGTCCATTTGAATTTGTCACATTTCAGACATTCGGTGATTGGAGCGACAATAGAGCTGAAACTCTTGATGAATCTTCTATAAAAAGATGTTAAGCCATGGAAACTCCTCACATCATGTAATGAAGCAGGTGTTGGCCAATTGAGAATAGCTTCCACCTTACTTTGATCCATCATGATTCCATCTTTTGAAACAACATACCCCAAAAACACCACACTAGAAGTAAAGAAATCACATTTGTTTAGATTAGCATAAATTTTTTGCTGCCTCAAAATAAGAAAGATTTCTTTCAGATGACTCATATGCTCCTCTTCACTCTTGCTGTACACCAATATATCGTCAAAATAAACAACAACAAATATTCCAATGAATGGCTTAAGTATGTGATTCATAAATCTCATGAATGTGCTAGGAGCATTAGATAGTCCAAATGGCATAACTAACCATTCATATAAGCCTTCTCTAGTTTTAAACGCTGTTTTCCACTCATCTCCGGGCCTCATTCTTATTTGGTGATAGCCACTCCTCAAATCAATTTTTGAGAAAATACAAGCACCACACAATTGATCAAGTAAGTCATCTAACCTTGGAATAGGAAAGCGATAGTCCACTGTGATTTTGTTGATGGTGCGACTGTCCACGCACATTCTCCAAGAACCATCTTTCTTAGGCACCAACAAGGCTGGAACTGCACAGGGACTCATGCTCTCCCGAATTAACCCCTTTTTCACTAATTCATCAACTTGCCTTTGAAGTTCTTCATGTTCTTTAGGACTCATTCTGTACGCAGCCTTATTAGGTAGAACAGCCCCCGGAATAAGATCAATGTGATGTTGAATGTCTCTCAAAGGTGGAAGGCCATGTGGAATCTCTTCCGGTATAACATCTTGAAATTCTTCTAGGATTGGTTGCATGATTTTCGGTGTCTCCTTATGCTGTTCGTTCTCCTCTACTACCATTAGGGCCAAAACATGACCGCCCTTGTCCAATTCATATCTGCATTCTCTATAAGAAATAAAAGGACTAACTTCCTTCTTTAGTGCACTGATTTCGGAAGGTTGTAATGGAGCTAAGATAATCTTCTTTTCATTCACTTTAAAAGAATAAGTATGTTTATAACCATCATACAACACTCTTCTATCATAATGCCAAGGTCTTCCCAATAGTAAATGACAAGCATCCATAGGGGCAACATCACACCACACTTTATCTTTATAATACTTGCCAATAGAAAATGAAACTAAACATCTTTTAGTTACCTTGATGTCATTTCCTTTTTGCAACCAACATAATTGGTATGGATGTGGATGAGGGATCGTATCCAACTTCAGCTTCTGCACCATCTCCAAAGAAACCACGTTCTCAAAACTGCCACTATCGATGATCACCAAGCATACCTTGCCAAGAGAAGTGCATTTAGTGTGAAACACATTTTTTCTCACCCAACTTTCATCGTCGGCCACATATGACACTTGTAAACTACGTTGCAATACAATAGACAAACCATGATCAGCATAAGTAATCTCTTCCTCATCATCATCGTATTTTGGTTCGTTGTCAGTTTCATCTTCTCCTCCATCACTATGATCTTCAACCAAAGTTACAATCCTCCTATTTGGACAATCTGATGCGATATGCCCAAAACCATGACATTTGAAGCATTTTCGGCCACTTGGGGTAGAAGAATTAGGTGTTTTTTTGCTGCCAGCAGATTCTTCACCCTTTTCTTGCATCTTCGATATCACCTTACTTTGGACAGTAGGCTTGGAACTTCCTCCTTTTGTGTAGCCTTCTTTTGAGCTATACCGAAAACTCTTTTCAAACTTCTGTTGCTTTTCAACTTTTAATGCCAGCTTGCTCACATCATTTAAAGACCAATATAGCTGTAGCTGAACAACTTTAGCAATCTCATACTTCAGACCTCCCAAGTATCTTGCAATTGTTTGCTCTTCCGGTTCCACAAGCTCTCCTTTTAACATCAAATTATCAAATTCTGCAGTGTACTCCTCCACACTAAGATCTTTTTGCTTGAAATTATGTATTTTGAGAAAGATCTCTTGTCTATAATTATGAGGTAAATATTTTCTCTTTAGCTCCCTTTTCATTTTCTCCCATGTAATGATCTTACTCTTCCCCTCACGTTCTCTTTGTTTCTTCAGATTTTCCCACCAAAAAGATGCATTCCGCCTGAGTTTGAGTGCCACAAGTTTGACCTTCTTTTGTTCTGGTGGTTCATGAAAATCGAAGATTCTTTCTACTGTATTAAGCCAATCGATAAAGTCATCAACATTTATTTTGCCTTCAAATTCTGGAATATCAAATCTGGGGTTATATTTATTCTGCCACTCGTCTTGGACTTCATTTCTTCTCCGACATCTTCTCGACTCCCTTGGAAGAAGTGTATCATCATCAGAAGTAAATTCTCGAGCTTCATTTTCATATTTGTTATGTCTACTATGAAGTTCATCGATTATCTCATTTTTTTCTTGTAGGCTACGCAGCAATTTTCGTAGCTGCAGCCTCAACGAGTCAGCGTCATCTTCGTGATCGCTACCTTCACCAACTACATCTTTTCCATTCCGCCTTGCCATGATCTCTAGCCTTTAGCTCTGATACCAAACTGATACCGGGGAGGGTAAAAATGCAGAATGGATTTCGAAAGAATACCAATAGAACAGTTGTACAGATAGAAAATATCACAGAAGGCAATGAACGAACTCTTGAAGAAACTTCGGTAAAACGAAATATAGCTCACCACCAAGTTTAAAATCGCAATGGGATACAGAAAGTTCACCACCCAACGGAAATTAAACGAGGATACAGAACTAGAAAATAAAAAACTCACCACTCAAGGACGCATCCAAGAGATACAGAGTTTAAGGGGTTCTCTAAGAGCTTCTGCCCAGATATCATCAGTTTCTAAAGTCCTTTCTAAGTCCTAAACACCAAAATAAATACTAGTGCATGAAACAACCCTTCATGCATAGGGAATTTCGAAATTAAGTGTTTACAGCTTCTAACCAACTATTTTAATGCACTCATTGGTAATGAAGAAATGTTCACAGCTGCCAACCAACTCCTTTAATGCATTCCTTTGTCTTGAAGAAAAGCACCTTGAAATAGCTTTAACTTTGTGCAGAGAATATGCTGATGAGCTGTCATTTTTTAGTGTGCTGAGATAAAGATTATGAGGCATCATTATTGACTGAAAAAGATACTAGATCATAATCAAGGCTCATATAATCAGATTGTAGTAAATTAGACACTCCCGTGTCAATATCCTTGCTTAAACTGCATCTCGGCTAATCAAATGATTTACGAATCAGCATTTAGACGTAAATCAGTTTCTTCGTACGAACGTCATATTTCAGTTTGCGCTTATATTCTGGTTTTCATCATAACTGCAAACTGCCTTCATAGATTGACTTTAACGTCATCTCGCTTGATCTTAAGTTAAAGTAATCTTAGAATCGGCTTTCACACCGAAATCATTTTTATCGTTCGAACATTTTTTTTTATTGTTGAAAGATTTCCGCTGCACTAATTCACCCCCCCCCCTCTTAGTGCTCTTGATCCTAACAATTGGTATCAGAGCGGGGTTAACTCTCAAACAGATTAAAACCCAAGAGAGATGGCATACGTCGGAAACCAAGAGGGCCACTCTATTACACGTCCACCCATGTTCAATGGGACAGACTACACCTATTGGAAGACACGAATGACGATCATTCTTATTTCTATGGATTTTGAACTTTAGAATCTTATCAAAAATGGATTTTCGAAGCGTTCTCTTCCAATGATCGATTGGAATGAATTGGAGAAGAAGGCTTTCGCTCTTAATACAAAGGCTATGAATGCCTTATTTTGTGCATTTGATAAAAACGAGTTTAACCGTGTTTCAGTTTGTGAAACCGCATTTGATATTTGGCACACACTAGAAGTGACTCACGAAGGCACAAGTAGAGTGAAAGAGTTAAAAATCAATCTTTTGTTACACTCTTTCGAACTTTTCTGGATAAACTGACTGAGACTATTGGCGACATGTTTACCCATTTCACGGATGTCGTCAATGGTCTAAAAGGACTCGGAAAAAGTTTTTCGGATTTTGAGCTCGTAAATAAGATTCTAAGATCCCTTCCTAAGAGTTGGGATCCTAAAGTCACTGCTATTCAAGAAGCGAAAGATCTAAACAACTTCCCTCTTGAAGAACTAATCGGGCCATTAATGACCTACGAGATGACTTGCAAAGCTCATGAAGAGCAAGAAGACATCCTTCCAAAGAACAGGAAGGATATGGCACTTAGAACTTCAGAAGACCACTTGAGAGAAAACTCAAGTGATGAGGACTGTAACGATGACTTGGCACTTCTAACAAGAAAATTTAAAAAATTCATTAAAAGAAACAAGTTTAAAAATGACACAAAAAATAAACTTGAACCCAAGAAGGACCAAGTTATTTGCTATGAGTGCAAGAAGCCAGGACACTACAAGAGTGATTGTCCCCAAGTCAAGAAGAGAACATCAAAGAAGAAGGCGCTCAAAGCAACGTGGGATGACTCGAGCGCGTCCGAAGAAGAGGAGTCCAACACCGAGCAAGTTGCTCATTACGCCTTATTGGCCATCGGAGAGGAGGTAACGAATTTAATAGATGCAGATTTATCATTTGATGAATTATTAAATGCCTTCCATGACTTATTTGATGAATGCAAGATTATTAGTAGAAAATATAAATTGCTAAAAAAGGAGCATGATAGTCTTACTTGTAATTTCTATAAGTTAAAAACTGAATATCATTATAGTTTAGGTTCATGCATGAAATGCCATGATCTAGAAACTCTCCAAAAGGAAAACTTGCTACTTAAGGACACCTTGAAGAAATTCGAGGTTGGTAGCAAGTCCTTGAACATGATCCTTGCAAACAAAGGTCACGTTCCCAAAAGAAGTGGAATCGGATTTGTGAGAAGTCCTCACCAAAATCCAACCACCTTAATAAAAGGCCCCATCTTACATGTTCGACACCAAAGGAAATGCAACTTTTGTTACAAACTTAGACATAAAACACATTATTGTCCATTCAAGAAAATTAGTCCAAACAAATTAATTTGGGTTCCTAAAGGAACCATGATAAATTCTATGCAACATGATAAACAATGTAGATCTATTTTTGAGGCACCCAAAAGCAAATGAGTACCTAAAAATCATCCTCTCTTGTAGAAACCTATACCATCGTAAGCTAGGAGCAAGAGATGGTACCATGATAGTGGATGCTCAAGGCATATGACCGGAGATCCATCTCAATTCTCTAAGCTCACTAGCATAGACGAATGCTATGTCTCCTTCGGAGACAACAACAAGGGTAAAATCATTGGCAAAAGAACCATAGGTAACAAATCCAACTTCTTTATCGAAGATGTTTTGTTAGTTGATGGTTTAAAACATAACCTCTTGAGCATTAGTCAATTATGTGATAAAAGATATATTATCAGATTCGAGTCTAATGCTTGCATCATTGAAAAACCACACAAAAACACGTCTATGATTGCATTAAAACAAAATAACGTATACACTATTGACATCAATGATTTGTGTAATGAAATGTGTTTTTCGATTTTGAATGAGGACGCTTGGCTATGGCATAGAAGATTAGGTCAAGCTAGCATGAAACTAATCACTCAAATATCATCTAAAGAACTTGTAAGAGGTATTCCTCATATCAAGTTCATCAAAGATAATGTATGCGATGCTTGCCAATTAGGTAAACAAATTAAGGGCAGTTTCAAATCTAAGAATCAAATAAGCACCTCTAGGCCCTTACAATTGATCCATATGGACTTGTTCGGACCAATCTCTACATCAAGCCTAGGAGGTAGCAAATACGCCTTCGTCATTGTGGATGACTATAGCAGATACACATGGACTTACTTCTTAAAATAGAAAAATGAATGCTTTAGATATTTTACTATGTTTTGTAAACTTGTTCAAAATGAGAAGGGTTCTATGATTTCGTCAATTAGAAGTGATCACGGTGGTGAATTTCAAAACCATGATTTCCAAGAATTTTGTGAACTCAATGGATACAACCATAATTTCTCTACTCCTAGAAATCCTCAACAAAATGGAGTAGTAGAAAGAAAAAAAATCAAAATTTACAAGAAATGGCAAGAACCCTGTTGAATGAACATAGCCTACCCAAATATTTTTAGGCCGAAGCCGTAAATACTGCATGCTATATTTTGAATAGAGTTCTAGTAAGACCCTTACTCACCAAAACTCCCTATGAGTTATGGAACAAAAAAAAACCCAATGTTTCATATTTTAAAGTCTTTGGGTGTAAGTGCTTTATCTTGAATGAAAAAGATAACTTAAGAAAATTTGATGCTAAATCCGATGAAGGAATCTTTCTTGGTTATTCTTCGGTTTCTAAAGCTTTTCGTATCTTCAACAAAAGAACTTTAATTATTGAAGAATCCATTCATGTTGTCTTTAATGAGATTTCCGAAATCAGGAAAAACGATTTTGATGATGATGTTAATTTTGATTCCTTGAATTTAAATGAAACCCCGTCTCCAACTAGCAACTTGAATGCATCCACTTCCGAAACATCCTTACCCAAGGATTGGAAGTATGTAGATGCTCATCCTAAGGAGCTAATCTTAGGAGACACATCAAAGGGGGTTCAAACACGTTCTTCTTTTAAAAATTTTTGTTCCAACGCCGCTTTTCTCTCCCAAATTGAACCCAAATGTGTTGACGAAGCCATGAAAGATGATTCATGGATTATCGCAATGCAAGATGAATTAAATCAATTTGAGAGAAATGAGGTGTGGAAGCTTGTTCCTAGACCAAATGACCATTTAGTTATTGGTACTAAATGGATTTTCAGAAACAAGCAAGATGAATATGGTATCATGGTTAGAAACAAGGCTAGATTTGTGGCCAAAGTTTTCAACCAAGAAGAAGGTATCGATTACGAAGAAACCTTCACTCCTGTGGCTCGATTAGAAGCCATAAGGATGCTCCTTGTCTATGCTAGTAGTAATAATTTTAAGTTGTTTCAAATGGATGTTAAAAGCGCTTTTCTTAATGGCTTTATTTCCGAAGAAGTCTATGTTAAACAACCTCCTGGATTTGAAAATAACACCCTCCCTAATCATGTGTTTAGATTAACTAAAGCTCTCTATGATTTAAAACAAGCTCCAAGGGCTTGGTATGAGAGACTTAGTTCTTTTCTTTTTGAAAATAATTTCACAAAAGGCAAGGTTGATACTACATTGTTCATCAAGAATTTTGAAAATAATTTTCTCATTGTTCAGATTTATATTGATGATATTATCTTTGGTTCTACGAATGAATCTCTTTGTGAATCTTTTGCTAAAACTACGAGTCTTGAATTCGAAATGAGTTTAATGGGAGAATTAACATTCTTCTTAGGCTTACAAATCAAACATCTTTATTAGTCAAACTAAATATGCTATGAATTTGCTGAAAAAGTTTAATATGAATAACTCAAAAGCTATTAACACTCCATGAGCACAAAGTTAGAAATTGACGAAAGTGGAGAAAGTTTCGATCAAAAAACTTATAGGAGTATGATAGGAAGTTTACTTTACCTCACTGCAACTAGACCAGATATCATGTTCAGTGTAGGACTTTGTGCTAGATTTCAATCAAACCCTAAGCTATCTCATCTCAAAGTAGTTAAAAGAATACTTAGATATCTTAATGGTACCACAAATCTAGGATTATGGTACCCAAAATCAGAGAATCTTGAGTTAATTGCTTATGTTGATGCGGACTTTGCTGGCTGTAGACTAGATGGAAAAAACACATCAGGAACATGTCAATTTTTAGGACATGCCCTTGTTTCCTAGTCATCTAAGAAACAAAACTTGGTTGCACTATCAACAACCGAAGCTAAATATATTACACCAAGTGCATCCTGTGCACAAGTTGTATGGATGAAAAACACCTTAGAAGATTATAAAATTCATCTTAAAAATATTCCTATTAAATGTGATAACACAAGTGCAACATGCTTAACGAAAAATCCTATACAACACTCAAGAACAAAACATATTGATATTAGACATCACTTTATACGAGATCATGTTACTAATCCTGATGTAATCATAGAATTCATTGATACTAAAAATCAACTAGCTGATATTTTTACAAAACCTCTAAGTGAAGAACAATTTGATTTCATAAGAAGAGAATTAGGAATGTTGATGTGTCTGAGTACATAAACTAGTTAAAATTATCTTTCAAACTTTATTGAATGATCAAATCACTTGATTGCCATTACATGCCTAAATAACATGTTGGAAATTATGTGCTGAATACAAAAATTTCCATAACAATAAGCATGTTTTTGTTGAATCTCGTATTTTGATGATGAAACTACTTGATATATGTTTATGATTTAATCTGCGTTTTGAGTGACGCAGGATGCCTCGATCAGGATAAGACAATTAAAGCAGGAAAATCATGTTGTGCCGGAGGAACATGTTAGAAGATTGGACGTCGGGCCGGTGGATCGGTCAACGTATCGACAGAAGGCTTCGGGCCATGGACTCGGGCATCGGGCCAAGAAGAGCGGGTATTGTGCCAAGGATATCGGAGTTGCGGAGCCAACTGGCCGATTGGGCAATAGGCCGCAGGAATGGATGATGCGCCGAAGAATCGAACGAAGCATCGAGGGACCAATGACATGCCGAACAACTTGGTTAATTGCTTAGGATTAATTGTCTCGATCGAAGTTTTGTTTACATGTGCAGGATTAACTACGATGAAAGTAAGACATGCAGTAGGAGTTGCGCCGGAGTCAAGATAATGATCACGTTGGGAGTTCGAGAGTTCGAGGGAAGTTCGGAGAATCGTCGGAGGTTCTGCGGGAACAAATCTGAGAAGTCCATAAGCTTGCCAAAAGAAGCTCGTCGGAACTCGCCAAGTGGATTGTCGCAAGTCCAGGAGTTTGCCGGAAGTCCGCAGGAGCATCACCGAGGGTTCATCGGATGATCGACGGAAGTTCATCGGAAACTCACCGGAAGAAGCGATTGATGCACCGGAGCAAGCTGCAGAAATTATCTTAGGATTTATTGTAGTTAGCACAATGATTAAGTTGGAAATGGGAGGTGATCCCATTAGCTTAATCTTGGGGCAATTGGGCCTTTGAAAAATCCAAATTGGGCCGAATGGATCTACCCATTCGGACCCTGATTGCTGTGGGAGGTGCAACCGCCCAAGCCAGGAGGTAGCACCGCCTGGGCTAAGTCTCCCAGGGAGACTGGGCAGTGCAACCGCCCCAGCCAGGAGGTAGCACCGCCTGGGCTCAGTCTCCGAGCGAGACTGGGTGGTGCAACCTCTCATGACAGGAGGTAGCACCGCTTGAGCTCGGTCTTCGAGCTCTGGCAGGCGGTGCAACCGCCCCAGTCAGGAGGTGCAACCGCCTGAGCTTAGTCTTCGAGCTCTGGCAGAGAGGTGCAACTGCCCCTGACAGAGGTGGCACCGCCTAGAGGCACAGTCTTCGAGCTCTGCCAGGCTGTGCAACCGCCCTAGTTAGGAGGTGCAACCGCCTGATCCCGAAATTCCGGGAATTGACAGTTTTGAGCTCCAAATTTGAACTGGGTTGGGGCCTATAAATATCCCACCCATTCAGCACTGAAAGGGCATGAACTTACACAGAAATCTTGATCCTTTCTGTGATTCTTAGAGCTCAAAATTGTTGTAAAGGCCAAAAGTTCTTCTCCCTTTGTTCTTCCAAGTTCTGAGTTGTAAAGAGAGGAGAGAAAATTTCTGTAAGGGTTGTCTCCTAAGCCCGTCAAAAGGAGTGAAACTGTAAAAGGGTGGTTGGCCTTTGCCTATTGAAGGAAGGCCTCTAGTTGACGTCGGTGACCTCGTCGGTGGAGGAAGCCAAAAGTGGAGTATGTCAAGATTGACCGAACCACTCTAAATCTCGGTTTGCATTTACTTTGAGCATTTTATCTTTACTGCAAATCTCTTAAATAGCTACTGCCTTCTGCGCTTTTACGAACGAGTTTCTAAGTTCAAAGCTTTCCGAATATGCGTTTAGACGTAAATCGGCTTTTTCATACGATCATTACATTTCAGTTTACGTTTACGTTTTGATTTCAATCATAACTGCAAACTGCCTTCTGCGCATTTATAAAACGTATCTCAAAGTTCAGTATCTTCAAAATTGGCATTTAGACGTAAACCGGTTTTATCGTACGAACGTCGCATTTCAGTTTGCGCTTGTATTCTGAGTTTCATCATAAACTGTAAACTGCCTTCGTAGATTTACTTTAACATCATCTCGCTTAATCTTACGTTCAAGTAATCTTAGAATCGGCTTTTACATCGAAATCATTTTTATCAAACGAACGCAGCTTTTGATTTTAATAGTGAAAGATTTCCGCTGCACTAATTCACCCCCCCCCCTCTTAGTGCTCTTGATCCTAACAATTGGTATCAGAGGTCAGTTTTTCTCATTCAGAGACCGGTTTTTACATTTGAGAGAAATGGCTCTTCATGGCTTTCAAGAGGGCTTATCGGTCTTTCGTCCACCGTTGTTTAACGGATTGGACTACACTTATTGGAAAACTCGAATGAGAGTTTTCTTGATTTCTATGAATTTGGATTTATGGAATATCGTTGAAAACAGTTTTCAACTTCCCTCTAAACCGATGAACGAATGGTCGGATTTGGAGAAGAAGTATTTTTCTTTAAACGCAAAGGCTATGAATGCCTTATTTTACGCTTTGGACAAAAATGAGTTCAATCGGATTTCTACGTGCGAAACGGCTTTTGACATTTGGCGAACACTTGAAATCATGCACGAGGGAACTAGTAGAGTCAAAGACTCGAAAGTTAACGTTTTATTGCATGATTTTGAGCTTTTTCGAATGCAATCAAGCAAGACAATAGGCGACATGTACACCCGTTTCACGGATGTCGTCAATAGTTTAAGAGCTCTTGGAAAATATTTTTCTGATTTTGAACTCGTAAACAAGATTTTGCGTTCTCTTTCTAAGAAGTGGGATTCAAAAGTAACTGCAATATAAGAAGCTAAAAACCTAAACAACTTACCAGTTGAAGAACTAATTGGTTCGTTGATGACATATGAAATGGTGCACAATGCACATGATGAACATGTTGAACACAATCACCTTCCAAAGAACAAGAAGGATTTGGAACTCCGGACAAATGAATGCCACTTGAGCGATGACTCAAGTGATGAGGACAATGATGAACTTAAACTTCGAACACTAAATCTTAATAAGTTTATTAAACAAAAATCTAAAGTAGACAATGAACTTGAATGAAGGAAGAGGCCAAAGAAGAGGAAGGCAACCACGGATGAATCAAGAACTTCCAAAGGTGAAACGACGAATTGGGCTTTGACGGGCTCGACTACAAGGTAAGTAACTCAACTCTCTTGAATTATTTCGAAATTACATGATGCTCTTCATAATACATTTTCTTTTTTTAGTTTAGAATTAATGTTTAAAAAAAAAAAATATTATGATCATGCTAGTAATTTCGAAAATGATAATATTGCATATTTTATGACAAACAAACAAAATGATTTTGATTGAAAATATGAAATCATGGTTAAGAAGTAATAATGTGTATCATGTTGATGTCCATTGTTATTTCTCAATTTTGAGTATATTAAATCGTGTTTAAGTTTAAGTTATGATTAATGAGTATATATTTTTGAAATTATGTGTGATGATATGAATACATGAAATATTCATTAATTTATTTTGATGTATACAAATGAAAGGTTATGATCATGCATGGTAGGATATAATTTAACAAAATTGATACCATCATGATATGAAACATTTATGATTTGCAATGATGCACGCAATACTTGAGCTTTTTAATTATGATATGATGTATTGCATATGATGTGAATCATGATTTAAAATGCTATGAGTTGTTGCTAAAATGAAATATTCATGATAAATGATGATAATGTCATGCATGCTCTAAATGATGAATGTTTGGTATCATGATCAAAATGAAGTGATAAATACTTTAAAAATAAATGTTTGTATCATGTTAGATGGTTTGACATATTGTGCATGATAAGCTATAAAGATGATTGAAACAATGATTGAAATAATAGGAATGATGATTTGGAATCATATAATAATGAGTTTATATGTTTTAAAAATATATATGATAATAATGATGCATGCAAAGATGAAATATTCATGATAAAATAATTGTTTTGACATTCAAGACTTGAATTTTCATCAATGCTATTTACCTTTGTCATAATTTATAAATTAACGTAAAAGGTCTTCCCTTCTTTTTGACAATGACAAAGGGGGAGCAAAACATACTTGAAAGCTAATTTGCTAGCTCATATAATTCAAAAAAAAAGGGAGAAAGAAAATAATTACACTTCTCAAAAGAAAAGGAATTGCTATCTTGAACATCACCAAGAAGTGCTATCTTACAAATCTCAAGATGCACAAATGCAAACATGCAAAATTTATAATTTTGCACATCATTAAAATTTATGATGCTTTGGTGATTATGCATGTTCTAAAATGTTATAAGATTCACTAGCTTGCATGATGTAGAACTTGCTATATTGAACATCACCAAGGAATAATATCTTGCAGAAGCAAAAAGTTAACTTGCACATGTAGCAAAACTTATATTTCAAGAAGCAAGAGTTGCTTTCTTGAACATCTCAAAATTACTAGCTTGCGTGTCTTAAAATTGTAAACTTGCCATCGTACTACCATGTTGATGAGCATGCCTTATCTTCATGATTGTATTTGAAAAACTATGGCAAAAATACGTCCTAATGATTGAACGTGTTAAGATTATTTTTTGATTGAATGATCAAATCACTTGATTGGCATAATGATTTTACACAATTACATGTTGGAAATTATGTGCTTGAATACAAAACTTCCATGATAACAAGCATGCTTTACCTTCATGATTGTAATTGAATATCTATAGCAAAACCTTGTCCGAATGCAAGAAAGAGTCAAATTTCATTTTCGGATTCTCTTGATCCTAACATATCAAGTTTACTCTCTTCCAAACTTAACAAGCATATGTCATATCAAGTTTAGTTCATATCATTGATTTTTGACATATGTAATCAACTAGCAAATACATCTCTCATACACATATCATGTGAAAAATATTTTTTTGAGAAATGGATTTGATGAATATGGATGAAAGTGTTTTTACTTGCAAGGATTTGTTTCACATACATATCTTGATCCTTGTAAAAATAAAGCATGATTTAATCTCTCATCGATTTTAACTTCACTCGAAGTAAACTCACAAATAGCATGTATCACAAATAGTCTTCCTCCTTCATGCAAAAAGATAATAACAGATAAAAAAGGAAGAAGTTTTCAAAGCTATCTCCATGTCATATTTTCCTTGAGATGTTTGTATAATTGATATCCTATCACTCACTGTTGGAAAATGACATGAACCTAGTTATGACATGAATAATTACAAGCACTTATGCTTAAAATGTGCTTATATCGTTCTCCGTTTTGTTGATGACAAAGGGGGAGAAATATATGAATTGATGCTATGATTGCCAAATTTGCATTATGCCATGTTTGCATCATGCGTTAAGATATCAAGAACTTGTATCGTAATTTTACGCGTTGATATCTTACCATGTGATGAAATGCTACAATTGATAAACACTTGAAAAGTTTGCGTTATGATATCAAAAGCTTAGATCGCAATTTTACATGTTGATATTTGATAATAGCAAACTTGCATGATGATAAAACTTGATATTATGTTTTTCATGCAATGAATTGAACTAATATCACAAACGCTTGATTGTGGTACTTCTCCTTTTTGTTGATGACAAAGGGGGAGAAGTATGATGTTATGCATAAGTTTATGCATAAGTTCATGATGACGTGTTGCAAGTATTCATGATGAATATTGCAATGACTTGAATTTAGTTTGAATTCAAGGTTTTATCAATATGGCATATTGATAGGGGGAGTTTGTTTAAACTCCGGGGGTTAAGTTTAACTCCGTCATCAAGTGGTTGTCATCATCAAAAAAGGGGAGATTGTTGAATCTCGTATTTTGATGATGAAACTACTTGATATATGTTTATGATTTAATCTACGTTTTGAGTGACGTAGGATGCCTCGATCAGGATGAGACAATTAAAGCAGGAAAATCATGTTGTGCCGGAGGAACATGTCAGAAGATTGGACGTCGGGTCGGTGGATCGGTCGACGTATCGACAGAAGGCTTCGGGCCATGGACTCGGGCATCGGGCCAAGAAGAGCGGGTATTGTGCCAAGGATATCGGAGTTGCGGAGCCAACTAACCGATTGGGCAATAGGCCGCAGGAAAGGACGATGCGCCGAAGAATCAGACGAATGAATGTATTTGAAAATCTGTAGCATAGTCTTATCCGAATGCATGAAAGTGTTAATTTCATTTTCGGATTCGCTTAACAATTGGTATCCTAAAAATCGGATTTTCTCATACACTTATATGAAAAATATTTTTCTGAAATGAATTTGATGAAATGATTCCTGCTTATGAATTCCATCTTGAAATATGGATGATTAAATCTCTCATCGACTTTAACTTCTTAAGTTGATCTCTCATCGGTTTTAACTTCACTCAAAGTAAACTCACAAATAGCTGGTATAACAAATAGCCTTCCTTCATGCAAAAAGATTATAACAAATAAAAAGGAAGAAGTATTCGAAGTAATCTATGTATCATGCTTTCCTTTATAAGCTTGGAAAATAACCTAGTAAAGGCATGAACGACTATCACACTTATGCTCAAAATTTACTTATATTGTTCTCCTGGTATCACAATTACCATGCTTTTTGTTAATGACAAAGGGGGAGAAATATATGAGTATTAATTCCATGCTTGCATCACCAAGAGATGCTATGATTGCTATAATTTGCATTATGCCTTGTTAGTATCATGTTGGGAGTTCGAGAGTTCGACGGAAGTTCGGACAGTCATCGGAGGTTCTGCGAGAACAAATCCGAGAAGTCCATGAGCTTGCCAAAGAAGCTCATCGGAACTGGCCAAGTGGATCATCGCAAGTCCAGGAGTTTGCCGGAAGTCCGCAGGAGCATCACCGAGGGTTCATCGGATGATCGACGGAAGTTCGCCGGAAGAAGCGATTGACGCACTGGAGAAATTTACAGTAAATGTCTTAGGAAATATCGTAGTTAGCACAATGATTAAGTTGGAAATGGGAGGTGATCCCATTAACTTAATCTTGGGGCAATTGGGCCCCTGAAAAACCCAAATTGGGCCGAATGGATCAACCCATTCGGACCCTGATTTCTGGCAGGAGGTGCAACCGCCCAAGCTAGGAGGTGGCACCGCATGGGCTAAGTCTCCGAGCGAGACTGGGCGGAGCAACTGTCCCAGCCCCAGGAGGTGGCACCGCTTGGGCTCAGTCTCCGAGCGAGACTAGGCGGTGCAACCTCCCTTGATAAGAGGTGGCACCGCTTGGGCTCGGTCTCCGAGCACTGGCTGAGCGGTGCAACCGCCTCAGTCAGGAGGTTGCACCGCCTGAGCTCGGTCTTCGAGCTCTGGCAGGAGGTGCAACCGCCCCTGACAGGAGGTGGCACTGCCCAGAGGCTCAGTCTTTGAGCTTTGCCAGGCGGTGCAACCGCTCCAGTCAGGAGGTGCAACCGCCTGATCCCGGAATTCCTGGAATTGACAGTTTTGAGCTCCAAATTTGAACTAGGTTGGGGCCTATAAATACCCCACCCATTCAGCACTGAAAGGGCACTGAACATATACCGAAATCTTGATCTTGTTCTGTGATTTTTAGAGCTCAAAATTATTGTAAAGGCCAAAAGTTCTTCTCCCTCTTTTTTTCAAGTTCTGAGCTGTAAAGAGAGGAGAGAAAATTCTGTAAGAGTTGTCTCCTAAGCCCGTCAAAAGGAGTGAAACTGTAAAAGGGTGGTTGGCCTTCGCCTATTGAAGGAAGGCCTCTAGTTGACGTTGGTGGAGGAAGCCGAAAGTGGAGTAGGTCAAGATTGATCGAACCACTCTAAATATCGGTTTGCATTTACTTTGAGCATATTATCTTTACTGCAAACCTCCTCTAAAGCTTACTGCTTTCTGTGCATATACGATCGGGTTTCAAGCTTTGCACTTTCCGAATCAGTGTTTAGACGTAAATCTGTTTTTTCGTACGATCATCATATTTCAGTTTGCATTTACGTTTTGATTTCTATCATAACTGCAAACTGCCTTTATATCCTTGCTTAAACTGTATCTCGCCTAATCAAGTGATTTACGAATCAGCATTTAGACGTAAATCAGTTTCTTCGTACGAACGTCGTATTTCAGTTTGCGCTTATATTTTGGTTTTCATCATAACTGCAAACTGCCTTCATAGATTGACTTTAACATTATCTCGCTTGATCTTAAGTTAAAGTAATCTTAGAATTGGCTTTCACACTGAAATCATTTTTATCGTTCGAACATTTTTTTTTTTCGTTGAAAGATTTCAACTGCACCAATTCACCCCCCCCCTCTTAGGGCTCTTGATCCTAACAGCAACAAGTTTTCGATTTTTACTTTACTCAAGTTACAATCAAAGCGAAATCTCCTTGCATTTTACGGAATCATTTTCGAACATACAAGTTTTAATCTGCTGCACTAATTCACCCCCCCTCTCAGTGCTGCTCCGATCCTAACATCAACAAGCTTCTCATCAAGATAGCCGAAAGTGAAGGACTTCGGGTCATGCAAGAGTGCACGACCAAGGAACGAAGTAGGCAGTATGCGGTGCTGTACCTTTGATACTCAATGGAGTAGGTGGTAGGGTTGATGGAGAAGACGGTACAATCCCAGAGGCGATCGAATCTATTAGATAATTACTCCAAGTTGGGGTGAAAACTTCCTGCATTCCAGAAGTTCAACGCAAGGAGTGCAAACACTTCAAGTGCTTCAGAAGTGTGAGCAAAGAGCAGGCGAAGGCTAGTAACTAGCTCGATGCATGGAGTACAATCTCGAGGAGGCGAGCGAAGTCAAATAACCTTTGCATTCTCAACTCTTAAGAGAATGTGCAAAACTAAGTACCCTAATTCTCTTATCTATCCAGCAAAGGAGCTCTGCACAGGTTCAAAGACCCTTCGAAGATATTATAAGACAATAGTTGTCAAATCCTCACCATTGGTGATCAGTGCTACTAAGAGTAGAGTATCCACCTCATTTTCCATCAGAATGCCAATCGAAAGTGGAAGTGATGTGAATCTACTTGGAAGTGACAACTAAGTGAAAGAAGAGTCGATGAGCAAATTTTATAGAGGAAGGACCAAAATCTTTGAAAGTTTGCGAGGCGATGCTGGTTAAAGCTCCAACAAGCATCCACCCAGGTCAAGCAGCATAAGGCATTTGAGAGACTAGCGCATAGTAAGGATGGTCTTTTCCTTCATCTAGAGGATCCGCAGGAATCAACATGGATCAACACAACTCAGCCAACCCCACACCAGAGTCAGAGTCATTGGTGAGTTGAAGCAGCATAGCAGATCAAAGGTTCGACTACTCAAAAACAGTAGCGGAGAGCAGTTGGGAGCCAGGAGGCGCATTACAGTTAGAGCAGAAGATTGAAGACTCAACAAAAGCGAGGAGTTACAATGTCGACAAAGGCTTCAACGAGGACGTCGAAAGAATAAGTGGGGGAGAATATCACAGATAAACTTCTAAACAGGATGTTTGATGTAATGCTTATGTATGTTCGTATCTTTTGGTATGTTCATACTTTGCCTAGCATGTAGAGGGACAACCGAAGGCTTAATAGTCCCATTTTAGTTGGGTTTGGTGGCTGTTTTAGGCTTATAAATAAAGGTTGTATCATATGGACACTTGTGAGAGATTTTTGGTCTATAGTGGATCATTTTACCCTTTGTTGTGCAACTGTTCAGAACTTGTAAAGTCTGTTTATAATTTGCATTGTCTATGAAGTGTTTTAGGAAATGTTTACTTATGGATCCTGAATAAGGTATTTTCTCTAACCCGTTCTCTCTTTTGTAGGTCCTAAGGACATGGGAGGCTTCGGGAAGGCTGACCTTTGCGAACGGACATGCAAGAGTGCCGCACAACTTAGGCAAAACTAGGTAAGTCCATGACAACGTGTCCTTCCATTGTTATAAGTAGAGACCGATTCTCGGTATAGGTTGAGTGTTGAATCTCGGATTTTGATGATAAAGTCAATTGTCATTTGTTATCTAATCTATATGTTGAGATAAGTGTGCAGGATTAACTACGATGAAAGTAAGACATGCAGCAGGAGTTACGTCGGAGTCAGGACAATGATCACGTTGGGAGTTCGAGAGTTCGAGGGAAGTTCGGATAGTCGTCGGAGGTTCTGCGGGAACAAATCCGAGAAGTCCATGAGCTTGCCAAAGAAGCTCGTCGGAACTCATCAAGTGGATCGTTGCAAGTCCAGGAGTTTGCCGGAAGTCCGCAAGAGCATCACCGAGGGTTCATCAGATGATCGACGGAAGTTCGCCGGAAGCTCGCCGGAAGAAGCGATTGACGCACCAGAGCATGTTATAGTAAATGTCTTAGGGAATATCATAGGTAGCACAATGATTAAGTTGGAAATGAGAGGTGATCCCATTAACTTAATCTTGGGGTAATTGGGCCCTTGAAAAACCCTAATTGGGCCGAATGGATCAACCCATTCGGACCCTGATTTCTGCCAGGCGGTTGAACCGCCCAAGCCAGGAGGTGGAACCGCTTGGGCTGAGTCTCTGAGGGAGACTGGGCAGTGCAACCGCCCTAGTCAAGAGGTGGCACCGCCTGGGCTCAGTCTCCGAGCGAGACTAGGCGGTGCAACCTCCCCTGACAAGAGGTGGCACCGCCTGAGCTCGGTCTTCGAGCTCTGGCAGGAGGTGCAACCGCCTCATTCAGGAGGTGGCACCGCTTGAGCTCGGACTTCAAGCTCTGGTAGGAGGTGCAACCGCCCCTGACAAGAGGTGGCACTGCATAGATGCTCAGTCTTCGAGCTCTGCCAGGCGGTGCAACCGCTCTAATCAGGAGGTGCAACCGCTAGATCCCGAAATTCCGGGAATTGATAGTTTTGACCTCCAAATTTGAACTGGGTTAGGACCTATAAATACCCCATCCATTCAGCACTGAAAGAGCAATGAACATACACTGAAATCTTGATCTTGTTCTGTGATTTTTAGAGCTCAAAATTGTTGTAAAGGCCAAAAGTTCTTGTCCCTCTTTTCTTCCAAGTTCTGAGCTTTAAAGAGAGGAGAGAAAAGTCTGTAAGGGTTGTCTACTAAGCCCGTCAAAAGGAGTGAAACTGTAAAAGGGTGGTTGGCCTTCGCCTATTGAAGGAAGGCCTCTAGTTGACGTCGGTGACCTCGTCAGTGGAGGAAGCCAAAAGTTAAGTAGGTCACCGAACCACTCTAAATCTCTGTTTGTATTTACTTTGAGCATCTTATCTTTACTACAAACCTCCTCAATAGCTTACTGTCTTCTGTGTTTATATGAACATGTTTCAAAATTCAGTGCTTTCCGAATCGGCGTTTAGACGCAAAATAGTTTTATCGTACGAACATCATATTTCGGTTTGCGCTTACGTTCTGATTTCCATCATAACTGTAAACTGCCTTTATATCCTTGCTTTAACTACATCTCGCTTCATCTCAAGTTAAAGTGGTTTACGAATCGGCTTTCACACCGAAATCGCTTTTATCGTACAAACGTCGTATTTCAGTTTGCGCTTATATTCTGGTTTTCATCATAACTGTAAACTGCCTTCATAGATTGACTTTAACGTCATCTCGCTTGATCTTAAGTTAAAGTAATCTTAGAATCGGCTTTCACACCGAAATCATTTTTATCGTTCGAACGTTTTTTATCGTTGAAAGATTTTCGCTGCACTAATTCACCCCCCCCCCCCTCTTAGTGCTCTTGATCCTAATAATTGGTATCAAAGCGGGGTTAACTCTCAAACGGATTAAAACCCAAGAGAGATGGCATACGCCAAAAACCAAGAGGGCCATTCTATTACACGTCCACCCATGTTCAATGGGACGGACTACACCTATTGGAAGACCTGAATGAGGATCTTTTTTATTTCTATGGATTTTGAACTTTGGAATCTTGTCGAAAATGGATTTTTGAAGTCTTCTCTTCCAATGATCGATTGGAATGAATTGGAGAAGAAGGCTTTCGCTCTTAATGTAAAGGCTATGAATGCCTTATTTTGTGCGCTTGATAAAAACGAGTTCAACCGTGTTTCAGTTTGTGAAACCGCATTTGATATTTGGCACACACTCGAAGTGACTCACGAAGGCACAAGTAGAGTGAAAGAGTAAAAAATCAATCTTTTGTTACATTCTTTTAAACTTTTTCGGATGAAACTGAGTGAGACTATTGGCGACATGTTTACCCGTTTCACGGATGTCGTCAACGGTCTAAAAGGACTCGGAAAAAGTTTTTCGGATTTTGAGCTCGTAAATAAGATTCTAAGATCCCTTCCTAAGAGTTGGGATCCTAAAGTCATTGCTATTCAAGAGGTGAAAGATCTAAACAACTTCCCTCTTGAAGAACTAATCGGGTCATTAATGACCTACTAGATGACTTGCAAAGCTCATGAAGAGCAAGAAGACATCCTTCCAAAGAACAAGAAGGATATGGCACTTAGAACTTCAGAATACCACTTGAGAGAAAGATCAAGTTATGAGGACTGTAACGATGACTTGGCACTTCTAACAAGAAAATTTAAAAAATTCATTAAAAGAAATAAGTTTAAAAATGACACAAAATATAAACTTGAACCCAAGAAGGACCAAGTTATTTGCTATGAGTGCAAAAAGCTGAGACACTACAAGAGTGATTGTCCCCAAGTCAAAAAGAGAACATCAAAAAAGAAGGCGCTCAAAGCAACATGGGATGACTCGAGCGCGTCCGAAGAAGAGGAGTCCAACACCGAGCAAGTTGCTCATTACGCCTTAATGGCCATCGGAGAGGAGGTAACGAATTTAATAGATGCAGATTTATCATTTGATGAATTATTAAATGCCTTCCATGACTTATTTGATGAATGCGAGATTATTAGTAGAAAACATAAATTGCTAAAAAAGGAGCATGATAGTCTTACTTGTAATTTTAATAAGTTAAAAACTGAATATCATGATAGTTTAAGTTCATGCATAAAATGCCACGATCTAGAAACTCTCCAAAAGGAAAACTTGCTACTTAAGGACACCTTGAAGAAATTCGAGGTTGGTAGCAAGTCATTGAACATGATCCTTGCAAACAAGGGTCACGTTCCCAAAAGAAGTGGAATCGGATTTGTGAGAAGTCCTCACCAAAATCCAACCACCTTCATAAAATGCCCCATCTTATATGTTCGACACCAAAGCAAATGCAACTTTTGTTGCAAACTTGGACACAAAATGCACTATTGTCCATTCAAGAAAATTAGTTCGAACAAATTAATTTGGGTTCCTTAAGGAACCATGATAAATTCTATGCAACATGATAAACAATGTAGATCTATTTTTGAGGCACCCAAAAGCAAATGGGTACCTAAAAATCATCCTTTCCTGTAAAGACATAAAAAAGTTATAAGCTGGAGCAAGAAATAATATCCTGCTCCTTGGATTCTCGATATTCATGACCCGAGATCCAAAAAGAACTTGGGATGCTCTCTAGCCTAAATAACATATGAAGATTAGAAATTTAAAATCACAAATGCGATTTCGATATAATCCTATTTAATTTCTCAGAATTGTAAATCCATGATTCTCAATTCACATATCCTCTGGATTTTCGAACCCATCGATTTCATCCGTTCGTAACTTTCGAATCCAACTCTATATCATGAACTGACTAAGTTTGTCATGAACTTGCAAGGCTTACCAACTTGAACAAACTGTCACAAACATGTGTACGACATTGAGAGTATGCACGTCAAAAGATCAATCTTGATCGTGCAAAAGTTCTTATCTTAAAATGAAAACTCTTACGTAATTACGTAAGTAAAGTTGATTGCTCCACAAATAAAAATTCATCTCAAAGTCAAAAATCAGACCACACAGCAGTCAGAACCATGCTCACTGCCCGCAGCGGTAGCACCGCCCCAACTGGAGGTAGCACCTCCGGCTATCACGTGTTGCAAGCGGTTGCACCTCCCCAGCCAAAGGTGCAACCGCCCACAACTCTGCCCCTTTTTAACCCAAGCTAGGGCCGGCGGTGGAACCGACCCCAACTCACTCCCTTCTCCTCTTTACTCTTCCAAAGCTTCTCCACCTCCATTTCTCCCCTCATAGCATCCCAAATACTCCTCATTTCGAAGCAAAAGATCAACAATCTTTCCCCCTCTTGAAGATCTCACTAAGGTATTCTCTAAGAAGTCCTTAAATTCTATTTTTGATTCATTTACTCTTGCTCATTACTATCCTCCTAAACAATAGTAGTTATGGGGTCTAGAAGATCCTCAAGGGACAAAGGGAAGAGGAGATTAGTGGAAGATTTTGATCTTACCCTTTTCGATTCAAACTAAGAGACTTAGAGACAATCCAATGGTTTGCAAACTTAGATCTACTCCCTATTTTACAAATTAATGAACCCATCTATCCAAGACTTGTTAGATTGTTTTACAACAACATACAAATAGATGAAGAAGAAAGAATGTCTACCTATCTCTTAGGACAACACATCTCCATTACGGATAAATTCATTTGCGACATGATAGGCATTCCCATAAAAAGTAGAGGACTTTACTTTAGAGGATCATGGGATGATGAAACTGTTGGGATAACATATGTTGAAGCCTTAGGAACAATTTTTGCCAATACCAACTTAACATTTGTTCCTAAAAGTTGTGAACATCTACTGCCACTAAACACTAAGGTACTTCATCATATCCTAACTAGCATCATTCTCCCTAAACAATACCATCATGATGAAGTAAGCCAATTAGAATTAGGAACTATGTATTTGATCATAAAAGGACATGACATCTGTCTTGGTTATCTTATCCAGCAAAATATGTTAGAACTATTTAAGAAAGATATGATGCTTCCATATGGTGGTATAATCACTAGAATACTGAAAGCCTACGATATTCTAATACCACCGGAAGAAGAAGTAATAAAAGTAGATAGGTTTAGCATAATAAATAAAAATCTACTTCACCGATTAAAATGTGTTTATAGAAACGGTAACTGGGTTAGAATGCCTAGAAGAACCAATCCCCCTCAACCTGAACCAGAACCAGAAACACCACTCTTTAGGGGTACTCAATCTCCTCCGATCTGTTCCTTTGAGGAAACACATTCATTTGAGCCAGCTCATACATCGTCTGTCGAAGATATTGGGATTTGGATGAACCGATTTGAACAAAGACAAGAACGACTTAAACATCGACAAGATCAAATCCTATCTGAGCTGCAGCAAATTCATCGACAATTTGACTCTTTATTTAGGCATTTTAATTTTTCACCTCCTGAATGAGCTTGTATGTGTATTGTAAACTCTTTATGTTACTCACTATGATCAGAATGCCTTGTGCCTTGATCCTTGATCTGGTTACCTGATGTATTTATTTGTGAGCAGAGTTACAAACATCACTCATTGTTTAATCTCGTTACTCACTATCAGATTTTACATCGAAACTAAATATTTTTGAAAACCTTGTGTCTTGGTTTCCATGATAAATATGATTTGTGAAAATGATATACCAATGCAATTGATGCGTCATGTTATTATATTGCCATAATATTAAATATCAACTAGCTGATATTTTTACAAAACCTCTAAGTGAAGAACAATTTGATTTCATAAGAAGAGAATTAGGAATGTTGATGTGTCCGAGTACATAAACTAGTTAAAATTATCTTTCGGACTTTATTGAATGATCAAATCACTTGACTACCATTACATTCCTAAATAACATGTTGGAAATTATGCGTTGAATACAAAAATTTCCATAACAATAAGCATGTTTTGTCTTCATGATTGTATTTGAAAATCTGTAGCATAGTCTTATCCGAATGTATGAAAGTGTTAATTTTATTTTCGGATTCGCTTAACAATTGGTATCCTAACAATCGGATTTTCTCATACACTTATGAAAAATATTTTTCTAAAATGGATTTGATGAAATGATTCCTGCTTATGAATTCCATCTTGAAATATGGATGATAGTGTTTCACATACATATCTTGATACTTGTAAAAATGAAGCATGATTCAATCTCTCATCGATTTTAACTTCATGATTTAATCTCTCATCGGTTTTAACTTAACTCAAAGTAAACTCACAAATAACTGGTATCACAAATGGCCTTTCTCCTTCATGCAAAAAGATTATAACAAATACAAAGGAAGAAGTATTCAAAGCGATCTACATATCATGCTTGTACAATTGATTTCCTATCACTTACTATTGGAAAATAACTTGAACCTATGTTAGGACTCTAGCTTGGAGAGTCCTAATTGAGAGGGACATTCATGTAAAAATGTTAGGACTCTAGCTAGGAGAGTCCTAATTGAGAGGGACATTCATGTAAAAATGTTAGGACTCTAGCTAGGAGAGTCCTAATTGAGAGGGACATTCTGTTAGGACTCTAGCTAGGAGAGTCCTAATTGTGAGGGGCATTCATGTAGGAGGTTTTTTCTTAGAGAAGAATTAGGAGTTGTAAGGGAATAGGAGTCTTGAGTAGGAGTCCTATTAGGAGTTGGTTAGAAGTAAGAGTCTTAAGTAGGAGTCCTATTAGGAGTTAGGGTTTAGAAGCCCTATAAATAGCCATGTATTCCTTCTCTTTTCATAAGCAATAGATGAATCTTTTCTGCAGCCTTTGAGCAGCAACTTGGAGGGAGGAACCCCTATAGAGTTCCAAGGAGGCCGATCTCCAAAAGAGATCAACCCCAAGTTTAGAATCTGCAAGGGTTCTAACACCTGGTATCAGAGCAGCGTTCTTGGCGTCTCGCTGCCCTTTCACAGCCATCCATCAACCCTCCACAACCATCCAAAGCAATTCCCACAATTGCTTAAAAGATCGTCACCGAATTCCGCCATCATCTCCACCACCACGGATCATCCTTTGATCTCCCCGTGAATTGCAACAGGTTCTGGTTTCCTACCTTACTGCTGCTGCAATTTAGTTATCCTTATTCAAAAATCAAAAAAAAAAAAAAATCGTTCCTATATTGCTGCATAAACTTTTCGTCACAAAGTTTTCATCTCTACGACGAAAGATACATTGCAGAATTCCGGCAGCATAGCACCATCTGTTTGATCTTGCTACTGTGCTTTTTCTATCCAAATTTCTATGAAATTTTTATGACATCTTTGACACTTCTTAACAGTGGATTTTCCTTTGGTTTCATCAAAAAATTCTCAATATAAACTACTGATCTTTTATGTCCAATCTGCTGCACTTGAATTGCAGAATTCAAGCCGCATAGCACCATCTGTTTGATCTTGCTACTGTGCTTTTTCTATCCAAATTTCTACGAAATTTTTATGACATCTTTGACATTTCCTAACAGTAGATTTCCCTTTGGTTTCATCGAAAAATTCTCAATATAAACTACTGATCTTTTATGTCCAATCTGCTGCACTTGAAAATCTATGCTGCAGAAAATTTCAGCTGCATATCGTTGCCTTAACCCATCTATTTGCAATATTTTTTGAATGAAATTTCTTATACACTTCATAGATCATCTTGGCATCCATCTAAGATTGATCTATTAAGAAATTCATCTCTAAAAACGATTTTATGTTGCTGCAAATTTTCATCGTAACCCGCTGAAATTTTTCGACGATAATTCTGCAATTGCAACTTGCACCAATTTCCTTGCTGTTATACTGCCGAAATTTTCTTGATTAAATTAGATATCCTTGCTGTCATATAAACTGTGATTTTGCTATCAATTCCCTCCTCAATTCTCTCAAGTTTTTGGTGGAAATTACGTCGAGAAACCGTTGTTTCTTCGACGACAATTCTACTCTTACAAGACAGCACATACTTGCTGCAACTACCACAGATTTCTGTCAAACCTTTGCTACCATCTACCACAGATCCAAAACTTTCAACCACAGCCCTAAAACTCTACTAAACCACACCCTCAAACTGCACCCAAAACTGCCACAAAACAAGCCTAAATCGTAGCCTACATCCACCAATCCACCAACCCTTTTGACCATCACTTCTCTCAACCTATACATGCCTTTAACCTAACAACAAAAGAGAGATCTTAACATCATAGATTTGGAGGCATATATTATGGCATCTAAGGAGGTAATTAATGCTAAATTCGAAGCCTTGGAGGCGCGAATGGAGGATAAGATTCGGATGCTCTTTACCGAACTCAGATTGGGCCGACCACTAAGCCCGAAGAAATCACATCAAGGAGAGAGCTTTGCCCAATCACACCAACCCCAAAGATATGACTTCCAAGAGAGGGGAAGCTCTATGACCAACCCCAACTATCCATGCATGAGAGTGGACTTCCCTAGATGGGAAGAAGGAGACCCGATTGGTTGGATTTCGCACGCGGAGCGATATTTTCGGTACCACAAAACCGCGGATGTATCTATGGTGAAAATTGCAGCTATACATCTTGAAGGGGATGCTATTCAATGGTTTGACTGGTTTGAACATACTTATGGAGTCCTTTCATGGCGACAATTCAAAGAAGAACTGCTGATTCGCTTCAGACCAACCAATTACGAGAATATTGACGAACAACTAGCAAAGATCCGACAAACCTCCACCATTCAGGAGTACCAAACCAGGTTTGAAAGGTTATCTAATCAAAATCATGATTGGTCTCAAAAATAGCTATTGAGGACCTTCATTGAGGGCTTGAAGCCGGAGATCCGAGGAGAAGTTAAAGCGCGACAACCGTATACGCTTATGGCAGCCATCTCTTTCGCACGACATCAAGAGGAGAAATTGAACCATGAAGCTCGGAGGACTAGGGTCACTCCTCAACCAGTAGTAATATTGAAGCCCTCACCCCCCCCTACTGTCGACCAAGTCCCTGCACCAAAGAGGTTAACAGGAGAAGAGCTTCGGGAGCGATATGCGAAGGGGTTATGTTGGCATTGTGACGAGCCGTGGAGCCGTGAGCATCGCTGCAGTAAAGGAGGACTTCTTATGATTGAACCGATAGAAGAAGAGGTCATTGAACATCCAAAAGAGAGCTTTGAATATGAAGAAGAAGATGCAGAAGAAGAGCCACAACCGACCGAAGTTACGGTACATACACTAGCTAGCTACTCAAACCCGCAAACGATGAAAATTGGAGGCCTTCTCAAACAACAACCAATCACTGTTCTCATCGACACGGGCAGTACTACTAACTTCCTAAATAGTAAGCTTGCTGTTCAGATATCATTACCTATCGAGAATCGCTGCAGGTTTGATGTTAAGGTCACCGACGGACGGATTTTGAATTGTGATCATAGGCGCTTACAGGAGAAACTATTGCTGCAGGACCAAGAGATAATTACAGATTTCTTCCCTCTCCCTCTTAACAATCATGAGGCCATGCTCAGAATTAAATGGTTGACGACATTAGGTGATATTTCCTGGAATTTTATGAAACTAATTATGAAATTTTACAGTAAGGAGAAACAGGTGACATTGCACGGGAAACGTGGGGGCGACATAACAACGATTTGCACACAACAAATGGAGAATGTTTTGCATAAAGCATGCAGCGGCTTTTTGGTACAACTTGAGCAGCAAACTAAGGGAGAGCTAACAGAATTTGAAGATCCAAATCTACTTCCTTTGCTTGCTGAATTTTCAAATATATTTGACGAACCGCGCAACCTACCTCTTACCTGTCGGCATGATCATTGTATAATGATTCTTCCAGGCAAATCTTCAGCAAATGCTCAGCCATATCAGTATCCACATCTCCAGAAGGATGAAATAGAAAGGATTATAAAAGAGATGCTCGAAACAGGAGTTATTCGGCCAAGTTCCAAACTCTACTCTTCGCCGGTGCTACTTGTATGCAAGAAGGACGGAACAAGGCGAATATGTGTTGATTACCGAGCTCTCAATGGCATAATCATCAAGGACAAATACTTTATTCCAATAGTAGATGAATTGCTAGATGAAAGGGAGCACAAATCTTTACAAAGCTGGACCTTTGATCCGGGTATCATCAAATACGAGCATGCAAAGAAGACATACGGAAAACCACCTTTTGAACACACAACAACCACAAATTTTTGCTTTCTTCAACAAAAGGTGGAATATCTTGGGCATATCATATCAGAGGAAGGTGTGGCAGTGGACCCCTTCAAAATTGGAGCAATGCAAAACTGGCCGACCTCGAGAAACATAAAATTGCTACATGGCTTTCTGGGTTTAACAGGCTACTACCGCAAGTTCGTGAAAAACTATGGAAAGATCAGTGCACCACTTACTTCCTTACTAGAAAAAAATGTCTTCCAATGGTTGGACAGAGCCTCCGCTGCCTTCGACAAACTTAAGGCAGCCATGACGACGACGCCGGTGCTAACACTACCAGATTTCAACCGACCCTTCATTATTGAGGCCGACACATCTGGAGTCAGAATTGGAGCCATTCTCATGCAAGATGGTCGACCACTCGCATACACGAGCAAGACATTATCTCCCTCCGATCAAAATATGTCAACATATGATAAGGAGATGCTCGCCATTGTGCGCGCAGCAACGAGGTGGAGATTGTACTTGATCAGGCGATACTTTCAAATCAAGACCGACCATAAAAGCCTAAAATATCTCTTGGAACAGAAGATATCTTCCCCCGAGCAGCAAAAATGGGTAACAAAACTTCTTGGATTTGATTTTGAAATAACTTACAAAAAGGGGAAAGAGAATGTTCTTGCAGATGCGCTTTCGCAGCTACCCGAGCAAGTTGAAGTTTCGACCGTTTCACTTCCGACCAGCGACTTCCTTGAGGATATTAAGATGGAATGGCAAGAAGATTCAGATACTAGTAAGATTATAAAAAAATTGGAGGAAGCACCAAGCCCCATGGCTCATTACAATTGGGACTCAAAAGAATTACACTATAAGGGACGCATTGTGCTTGTGACAAATTCTACTTGCATCTTCAATAGAAGATTTTGGACAAAGTTATTCTATATGCAGGGTACTAAATTGAAAAGGAGTACGACATATCACCCACAAACCAACAGCCAACCGGAAGTTTTAAACAGGTGCTTGGAGACAGCCCCAAGCCACCCACCAAATATGACTACCCAAAGAGAACTCCAGACCCAGCCAAGTGCCATTATTAATCGACGGATCGTGACTCGACGACGACGACCCACTAATGAAGTGCTAATACAGTGGGCGAACCTACCAAAAGAAGATGCCACTTGGGAGAACTATGACGACTTGAAGATCAAATTCCCAGAATTCATGAATCATCAGCCTCGAGGACAAGGCTGATTTGAAGAGGGCGGGTCTGTTAGGACTCTAGCTTGGAGAGTCCTAATTGAGAGGGACATTCAGGTAAAAATGTTAGGACTCTAGCTAGGAGAGTCCTAATTGAGAGGGACATTCATGTAAAAATGTTAGGACTCTAGCTAGGAGAGTCCTAATTGAGAGGGACATTCTGTTAGGACTCTAGCTAGGAGAGTCCTAATTGTGAGGGGCATTCATGTAGGAGGTTTTTTCTTAGAGAAGAATTAGGAGTTGTAAGGGAATAGGAGTCTTGAGTAGGAGTCCTATTAGGAGTTGGTTAGAAGTAAGAGTCTTAAGTAGGAGTCCTATTAGGAGTTAGGGTTTAGAAGCCCTATAAATAGCCATGTATTCCTTCTCTTTTCATAAGCAATAGATGAATCTTTTCTGCAGCCTTTGAGCAGCAACTTGGAGGGAGGAACCCCTATAGAGTTCCAAGGAGGCCGATCTCCAAAAGAGATCAACCCCAAGTTTAGAATCTGCAAGGGTTCTAACAACCTAGTAAAGGCATGAACGACTATCACACTTATGCTCAAAATTTGCTTATATTGTTCTCCTGGTATCACAATTACCATGCTTTTTGTTGATGATAAAGGGGGAGAAATATATAAGTATTAATGCCATGCTTGCATCACCAAGAGATGCTATGATTGCTATAATTTGCATTATGCCTTGTTTGTATCATGTCAAGATATCAAACAAAAAACTTGCATCGTAATTTTACGTATTGATATCTTACCATGTGATGAAATGCAATAATTGCTAAAACATTTGAAATGTGTGCATCATGTAATGATATCAAAATCTTACTTCGTAGTTTTACATGTTGATATCTTACAATATGATGGATTGCTACTATTACCATAATTCAAACATGTAAAGTAAAATTTGAAAATGAATGTCAAGCCTTGACATCATCTTTAGAGAGATACATCATGATGGGAATCATGATGGGAGTATTGATAAGTTTAAATGATTTTAACTTATCAATATGTCTCTTGAATTCAAAGGTTTTGAATTCTAAAATGACTTATCTCAAGTATGGCATATAGACAGGGGGAGTTAAGGTTAACTCCATTATCAATTGATTGTCATCATCAAAAAGGGGGAGATTGTTGAATCTCGGATTTTGATAATGAAGTCAATTGTCATTTGTTATCTAATCTATATGTTGAGATAAGTGTGCAGGATTGAACTACGATGAATGTAAGACATGCAACAGGAGTTGCGCCGGAGTCAGGACAATAATCACGTTGGGAGTTCGAGAGTTCGACGGAAGTTCGGACAGTCGTCGGAGGTTCTGCGGGAACAAATCCAAGAAGTCCATGAGCTTGCCAAAGAAGCTCGTCGGAACTCACCAGGTGGATCTTCGCAAGTCCAGGAGTTTGCCGGAAGTCCGTGTTGAATCTCGGATTTTGATGATGAAATCAATTGATGGGTTAATTGATCTAATCCATATTATTGAGTTAAGTGTGCAGGATTAACTACGATAACCAGAAAACATAAAGCAAGAATACCGGAGTCAAGATCGATGGACGTTTAAGAGTCCGAAGAATCGTCGGAGATGCTGCCGGAACCAACCGAGAAGAAATCGGGAACCTATCGGAAGTTCGCCGAAGAGATCGTCGGAGGTTCACGGAGATCACCGAGAAGGCTTGGCTACTCGTTAAAGTCATCACAAGATCGGGAGCTTGATGGGAGTCCGTCGGAAGAAGTTTGTCGGAAAGCTCGCCGAAACAAGACTCGACGTTCGCGGTTGAAAGCTTGCTTAGGATGTGTTTTTGTTATGTAGTTCACTTGTAATTAGGATTAGGATTAAGAGATAATCCTATATCCTGGTTAGGGGCCAACTGGGCCCAAAGTCAGAGTTGGTTTAGGCTAAAAATTAAGCTAAACCCGCGAACTAGAGAGCCAAGATTGAAGCCCAACTAGTGGCTGAAAACACTGTAGTCGGGCTGAAAACACTGTAGGCGGTGGCACCGCCTAGCTGGGCGGTGGCACCGCCCAGCACCCGAGAGCTGGGCGGTGACACCACCTTGGCTGGGCGGTTGCACCGTCCAGCACCCGAGCGCTGGGCGGTGGCACCTCCAGCACCGGGAACCCTAAGAGAATTCAAATTTTGGAGCCCAAAATTTGAATCCTCTTGAGGCCTATAAATACCCCTCTAATCTCAGCTGAGAGAACAACTTTTGAGAAGCATTTTTGATTGAGAGAAAAGTCTTAGAAAGTCTTAGCAAGTCTTGTTTTCAATTTGTTAGAGAGTTCTCCTCCTCCTTTCTTATTGAAAATTTGTAAGAGGTTGAGCTACTTGTAAAAGGTTGTAAGAGGGGTGTTTACCCTTCCATTTCAAGAGACTTGCTAGTGGAAGGTGGGAGCCTCATCGAAGAGGGGCCTCGCAAGTGGAGTAGGTCATTTGACCGAACCACTCTAAAAATCGGCGTAATCTCTGGTTTGCTTTTTATTATTGTCATTTACATTACTGCAAATCTTCTTACTGCTTTAGTTCCTCATTACTCTTGCTGCGCAACTTTAAGAATACGCCTTCAAGTTAAATTTCTCAAGTTTCGTTCTTAACGTACGAAAGATTTTGATTAAAATTGAAGTTTTAATCCGCTGCACTAATTCACCCCCCCCTCTTAGTGCCGCTCCGATCCTAACAAGTGGTATCAGAGCAAGGTTATCTCTCATATTTGGTTTAATACCCAAGAGAGATGGCTTACTCCGGCATGCAAGAGGGCCATTCTATTGCATGACCACCTTTATTTAATGGGTCGGATTACACATATTGGAAGACTCGCATGAGAATCTTCCTCATTTCTATGGACTTTGAGCTTTGGTCTATTGTCGAGAATGGATTTCAAAAATCTTCTCTTCCGATGAGCGAATGGGATGAATCGGAGAAGAAGGTTTTTGCTTTAAATGCAAAGGCTATGAATGTCTTGTTTTGTGCACTAGACAAAAACGAATTTAATCGTGTTTCAATGTGTGATTCGGCTTTTGATATTTGGAGAACTCTTGAGGTCACTCATGAAGGCACTAGCCGAGTGAAAGAGTCCAAAATCAACATCCTTGTGCACTCTTACGAACTTTTCCGAATGAAACCAAGTGAGTCCATCGGAGACATGTACACCCGGTTTACGGATGTCATCAATGGACTCAAAGCTCTTGGTAAAGATTTTACTAACTTTGAACTAGTAACTAAAATCTTAAGATCCCTCCCTAAAAGTTGGGATCCAAAAGTTACGGCCATTCAAGAGGCCAAAGACCTTAAAGCATTCCCTCTTGAAGAACTCATTGGGTCTCTAATGACCTACGAAATGACATGTCAAGCTCATGACGAGCTCGAGAACCCCCTTCCAAAGAACAGGAAGGATATGGCACTCAAATCACAAGAAGACCACTTGAAAGGAACATCAAGTGATGAGGACAGTGATAATGACATTGCACTTTTGACTCAAAAATTTAAGAAATACTTAAGAAAGAACAAATTTAAAAACAAATTTGAACAAAAGAAGGACCAAGTGATTTGCTATGAATGCAAAAAACCGGGACACTACAAGAACGATTGTCCTCAAGCCAAAAAGAGAACATCGAAGAAGAAGGCGTTCAAGGCAACGTGGGATGATTCAAGCGCATCCGAAGAAGAGGAGTCCAACACCGAGCAAGTTGCTCATTACGCGCTAATGGCGTTAGGAGAAGAGGTATGTGATTTATTTAATGAAGAGTTATCTTTTGAAGAACTATCTATCACTTTTCATGAATTATTTGATGAATGTAGAGCTGTTAGCAAGAAGTTAAGTATCTTAAAGAAATAGCATGCTTTGCTACAAGATAAGTTTGATAGTCTTCAAACTCCTCCATGCTCTAAGTGTGAGCACTTAGAAGCAATAAAAAATGAAAATTTGCTTCTTAAGGAAACCTTAAACAAGTTTAAGGTTGGTAGCAAAGGATTAGATATGATCCTTGCACACAAGGGTCACATCGCAAATAGAAATGGAATTGGATTTGTAAAAGGATTACATCAAAATCCTACCACTTTCATAAAAGGACCTACATTACATGTTTCCTCTTATATGAAATGCAACTTTTGTTGCAAATCCGGACATATTGCCTACAAATGCCCATTTAGGAAAATTAGTTCACAAAAACTAATATGGGTTCCTAAAGGAACTATAAAGAATTCAATAATAAATAACAAAGTTAGTGGGTCAATTTTTGAGGCACCCAAAATCAAATGGGTACCTAAAAATCATCCTCTTTTGTAGACAAACCCACAAGCTAGGAGCAAGAGATGGTATCTCGATAGTGGATGCTCAAGACATATGACTGGAGATCCATCTCATTTCTCTATGCTCACTAGCAAAGAAGAAGGGTACGTTACCTTCGGAGACAACAATAAGGGCAAAATCATTGGCAAGGGAACTATTGGTAACAAATTTAATTTTTCCATTGATGATGTCTTACTAGTTGATGGATTGAAACATAATCTCTTGAGTATTAGTCAACTATGCGATAAAGGTTACATCGTTAGATTTGAATCAAATATGTGCATTATTGAAAAACCAAATCATAACATGACTATGATTGCTTTAAAACAAAATAATGTCTATACCATCAATCTTGATGAACTAAGTAATGAAATGTGCTTCTCCGCCGTAAATAATGATGCTTGGCTTTGGCATAGGAGATTAGTCCATGCAAGCATGAAAACAATATCTAAGATCTCATCTCAAGAATTAGTACGAGGAATTCCAAATATAAAGTTTATTAAGGACAAAGTATGCGATGCATGTCAACTAGGCAAACAAATAAAAACAAGCTTCAAACCAAAAAATCAAATTAGCACTACTAGACCATTACAATTGATTCATTTGGACCTATTTGGACCAATTGATACAACAAGTTTAGGTGGAAGCAAATATGCTTTTGTGATTGTGGATGACTACTCTAGATACACTTGGACCTATTTCTTAGCTCACAAAAGTGATTGCTTCAAGTGTTTCTCTAAATTTTGTAAACTCACTCAAAACGAAAAAGACTTCATGATTTCATCAATTCGGAGTGATCACGGTGGTGAATTCCAAAACCGTGACTTTCAAAATTTTTGCGAAAGTAATGGGTACAATCACAACTTCTCAACTCCAAGAAATCCTCAACAAAATGGAGTAGTTGAAAGGAAAAATAGAAACCTACAAGAAATGGCAAGAACTATGTTGAATGAACATAGTTTACCTAAGTACTTTTGGGCCGAAGCCGTAAATACGGCTTGCTACATCATGAATAGAGTCCTAATAAGATCATCCTTATCCAAAACTCCCTATGAATTATGGAATAACAAAAAACCAAACATCTCCTATTTTAAAGTTTTTGGTTGTAAATGCTTTATTTTAAATGAAAGGGATGCTTTAGGAAAATTTGATGCTAAATCCGATGAAGGCATCTTTTTTGGTTACTCTTCCGTTTCTAAAGCTTTTCGGGTTTTTAATAAAAGAACTTTAGTAATTGAAGAGTCTATTCATGTAGTTTTTAATGAAATTTCCGATTTAAAGAAAAATGATTTTGATGATAATCTTGGTTTTGATAATTTGAATTTAAATGAACCCTCTCCTCAAAATAGCCATTTGAATGCATCTTCTTCCGAAATTTCTTTACAAAAAGAATGGAAGTTGGACATGGGATGGAATCAAATTTAGTGCAAATTTAGAATCAAATTTCTTTACCTCATGACAATGGCAAATTTAGTGCCACATCCGCATGGAATCAAATTAGGCAAAGAAATAACAAGTGGGTCCCAAGCAGTTGGACATGGGATCGACCGGGATCACAAAGACACTCCTTATGTACATGGCAGGCCCTTCTCAATAAACTACCTACAATAGACAATATGAAAAGAAGAGGTATCTATCATGTTAACCGATGCTCCCTTTGTTTGCAACAAGAAGAAACTGTTGACCACCTCTATTTTGCTTGTGCTTATACAAAATGGATATGGAAGAAGATTCTCCAGCGATTTGAACTCAATAGACTGCCGCAACCAAACTTGCACCAAGAACTAGGTGACCTTATGCAATGTTTCTTAAGAAAAGGGCCACTTACACAACTGGCAAAGGTTACTTTCAGATGCGCTATTTGGTGGATGTGGAAGGAGAGATGTAATAGAATCTTTGAATGTCAACACACAAACAATGCTCAGCTCTTGAAAGAGATTATTAGAGACTCAAGATCCTGTATGGAGCATGATCTCAAAACCGAGCACTTCACCCGAAGAGAAAAAGATATTTTTATCAAATTTAATTTTGCTATTAGCTAAAGATCTTTGGAATGATGCCAAATAATATACCCACAGGTAGTTATAGTCTACAGCATGTGTAGTCATAACTATCGCATTCGCACTCTATGAGTTACTTGGCTTTGTCTATGACTTGTATAGATAAAGCTATTTGTAGAAACTTTACACATAATCAATTTACTTTTACTTAACAAAAAACAGAATGGAAGTATGTAGATGCTCATCCAAAAGAGCAAATTATAGGAGATACATCAAAAGGGGTTCAAACTCGTTCTTCTTTCAAAAATTTCTGTGCTAACGCCGCTTTCCTTTCTCAAATTGAACCTAAATGCATTGACGAAGCCTTAAAAGATGATTTTTGGATCATTGCAATGCAAGAAGAATTGAACCAATTTGAGAGGAATGAGGTATGGAAGCTTGTTCCTAGACCAAGTGACCACTTAGTCATAGGTACTAAGTGGGTCTTTAGAAACAAGCAAGATGAAAATGGTATCGTGGTTAGAAACAAGGCTAGATTAGTGGCCAAAGGTTTCAACCAAGAAGAAGATAGATTACGAAGAAACCTTCGCTCCCGTGGCTCGATTAGAAGCCATAAGGATGCTCCTTGCCTATGCTAGTAGTAATAATTTTAAACTATTTCAAATGGATGTTAAAAGTGCTTTCTTGAATGGTTTTATTTCCGAAGAAGTATTTGTCGAACAACCTCCCGGATTTGAAAATTCTCTTCTTCCTAATCATGTATTCAAATTGACTAAAGCTCTCTATGGCTTAAAACAAGCTCCTAGAGCTTGGTATGAAAGGCTTAGCTCCTTTCTTATTTTAAATAATTTTACCAAAGGCAAGGTTGATACTACATTGTTTATTAAACATTTTGAAAATAATTTTCTTATTGTGCAAATTTATGTTGACGATATTGTGTTTGGCTCTTCAGATGAATCACTATGTGAATCATTTGCCAAATGTATGAGTCTTGAATTTGAAATGAGTTTAATGGGTGAATTAACTTTCTTTTTGGGATTACAAATCAAACAACTTAGTGATGTTATATTTCTTAACCAATCCAAATATACATTAGAATTGTTAAAACGATTTAACATGGATAATTCAAAAGCAATAAACACCCCTATGAGTACTGCGACTAAGTTAGATATGGATGAAAATGGTGAAAGTTTCGATCAAAAAACATATAGGGGAATGATAGGTAGTCTACTCTACCTCACTACGACTAGACCGGATATTATGTTTAGTGTAGGACTTTGCGCTAGGTTTCAATCTAATCCTAAATTATCTCATCTTAAGAGTGTTAAAAGAATATTTAGGTATCTTAAAAGAACTCCAAATTTAGGATTGTGGTATCCAAAATCTGAAAAATTTGATCTAATAGCTTATGCAGATGCCGATTTTGGCGGATGCAGGATAGATAGAAAAAGTACATCCGGAACATGCCAATTTTTAGGACATGCACTTGTTTCTTGGACTTCCAAGAAACAAAATTCAGTTGCACTATCTACGGCGGAAGCCGAATACATTGCTGCAAGTGCATGTTGTGCACAAGTAATTTGGATGAAAAATACATTAGAAGACTATGGAATTCACCTTGAAAATATTCCCATAAAATGCGATAATACTAGTGCCATATGCCTTACTAAAAATCCAATTCAGCATTCTAGAACTAAGCACATCGACGTTAGGCATCATTTCATACGCGATCATGTCCTTAACAATAATGCTGTTCTAGAATTCATTGACACAAAGCATCAATTAGCAGATATATTCACAAAAGCCTTGAATGAAGACCAATTTGAATTCATTAGAAGGGAATTAGGTATGTTAAATTGTCCCTAAACAATAAACTTGTTTGATTGGATTTTCCGTAAAGTTTTTCATCTTCTTTCCATCTCTCATTCTCCTTCAAATTCCATATGACATGTTGTGAAATCTCGAAATCGACTTTGATGACTTGATTATGAATTTCAAGTTAGCGATTTGATTTAAATAAGTTTTATCTAAATCATAATCTTGATCTTGCAAAATTGGAATCACAAATAATATCTTTTGGCATTCATGAATTGATACTTACAAATATGAAAGTATTGGCATTCATGACTTGAATTTGATTGAAACATTGTATGCTTAAATTCATCATTCTCCTATGTTTCAAAAATTCTTTAAATGCCTTATGTGATGATTAAAAAGTAATGTTGAGATTTTCATGAATTTGACGATTTGAATGAGTTTGTATTCGAATTATGATCTTGACTTCGTGAAATTACTACTTGAATTTTTTTATCCCAATCTCTCTCTTATACATCTACAATTTCTATTATTCATAGAAAGAAGAGATTAGATAATATGAATGCATGCTGAATTTTCCTTTAAGATGAACTCTGCGTAAATATTTTAGCATACTTAATTTTGAATGATAAAATCTTTGTATGATCAATGATAATATATATGAGTGATGTATGATCAATGATAAAATCTTTGTATGATCAATGATAATATAGATGAGTGATGTATGATCAATGATAAAATCTTTGTATGATAAATTATGTGCTTCAAGTCTCATTCCCTTTTTGTTGATGACAAAGGGGGAGAAAAGTGATGACTTGTATCATTTTAATAGCATGACTTATATGAATTGCAAAAGCTTGTGTGATATGAATGTCTTATATGCCTTACAAAATCCTTGAGAATATCACAAGATTGATTGATCATATTGAAAGCATGCCTTACATCGATATCATGAAATTCATGTTGAAAATCTTTATCTCCTATCGTAGTAAAAATTGTCCCATATCATTTGACTTATGATTTTCATCGAAGTTTCGCATTTACTATTGCTTAATGAGAATACCGATAAGCTCTACGGTTAGAACTTATCGGTTTATGCTTGAATTCAATGGATGAAATTCAAGTGTTTTCATCTTCTCATAATATGGCATATAGATAGGGGGAGTTATGTTTAACTCCGTCATCAATTGATTGTCATCATCAAAGAGGGGGAGATTGTTGAATCTCAGATTTTGATGATGAAATCAATTGATGGGTTAATTGATCTAATCCATATTATTGAGTTAAGTGTGCAGGATTAACTACGATAACCAGAAAACACAAAGCAAGAATACCGGAGTCAAGATCGATGGACGTTTAAGAGTCCGAAGAATCGTCGGAGATGCTGCCGGAACCAACCGAGAAGAAATCGGGAACCTATCGGAAGTTCGCCGAAGAGATCGTCGGAGGTTCACGGAGATCACCGAGAAGGCTCGGCTACTCGTTAAAGTCATCACAAGATCGGGAGCTTGATGGGAGTCCGTCGGAAGAAGTTCGTCGGAAAGCTCGCCGAAACAAGACTCGACGTTCGCGGTTGAAAGCTTGCTTAGGATGTGTTTTTGTTATGTAGTTCACTTGTAATTAGGATTAGGATTAAGAGATAATCCTATATCCTGGTTAGGGGAAAACTGGGCCCAAAGTCAGAGTTGATTTAGGCTAAAAATTAAGCTAAACCCGCGAACTAGAGAGCCAAGATTGAAGCCCAACTAGTGGCTGAAAACACTGTAGTCGGGCTGAAAACACTGTAGGCGGTGGCACCGCCTAGCTGGGCGGTGGCACCGCCTAGTTGGGCGGTGGCACCGCCCAGCACCCGAGAGCTGGGCGGTGACACCACCTTGGCTGGGCGGTTGCACCGTCCAGCACCCGAGCGCTGGGCGGTGGCACCTCCAGCACCGGGAACCCTAAGAGAATTCAAATTTTGGAGCCCAAAATTTGAATCCTCTTGAGGCCTATAAATACCCCTCTAATCTCAGCTGAGAGAACAACTTTTGAGAAGCATTTTTGATTGAGAGAAATGTCTTAGAAAGTCTTAGCAAGTCTTGTTTTCAATTTGCTAGAGAGTTCTCCTCCTCCTTTTTTATTGAAAATTTGTAAGAGGTTGAGCTGCTTGTAAAAGGTTGTAAGAGGGGTGTTTACCCTTCCATTTCAAGAGACTTGCTAGTGGAAGGTGGGAGCCTCATCGAAGAGGGGCCTCGCAAGTGGAGTAGGTCATTTGACCGAACCACTCTAAAAATCGGCGTAATCTCTGGTTTGCTTTTTATTATTGTCATTTACATTACTGCAAATCTTCTTACTGCTTTAGTTCCTCATTACTCTTGCTGCGCAACTTTAAGAATACGCCTTCAAGTTAAATTTCTCAAGTTTCGTTCTTAACGTATGAAAGATTTTGATTAAAATCGAAGTTTTAATCCGCTGCACTAATTCACCCCCCCCTCTTAGTGCCGCTCCGATCCTAACAGTCCGCAGGAGCATCACCGAGGGTTCATCGGATGATTGACGGAAGTTCGCCGGAAGCTCGCCGGAAGAAGCGATTGATGCACCGGAGCAAGTTGCAGTAAATGTCTTAGGGAATATCATAGTTAGCACAATGATTAAGTTGGAAATGGGAGGTGATCCCATTAACTTAATCTTGGGGCAATTGGGCCCCTGAAAAACCTAAATTGGGCCGAATGGATCAACCCATTCGGACCCTGATTTATGCCAGGCAGTTGAACCGCCCAAGCCAGGAGGTGGCACCGCCTGGGCTGAGTCTCCAAGGGAGACTGGGCAGTGCAACCGCCCCAGCCAAGAGGTGGCACCGCCTGGGCTCAGTCTCCGAGCGAGACTAGGCAGTGCAACTGTTAGGACTCTAGCTTGGAGAGTCCTAATTGAGAGGGACATTCATGTAAAACTGTTAGGACTTTAGCTAGGAGAGTCCTGATTGAGAGGGACATTCTGTTAGGACTCTAGCTAGGAGAGTCCTAATTGAGAGGGACATTCTGTTAGGACTCTAGTTAGGAGAGTCCTAATTGAGAGGGACATTCATGTAGGAGGTTTTTTCTTAGAGAAGAATTAGGAGTTGTAAGGGAATAGGAGTCTTGAGTAGGAGTCCTATTAGGAGTTGGTTAGAAGTAAGAGTCTTAAGTAGGAGTCCTATTAGGAGTTAGGGTTTAGAAGCCCTATAAATAGCCATGTATTCCTCCTCTTTTCTCAAGCAATAGATGAATCTTTTCTGCAGCCTTTGAGCAGCAACTTGGAGGGAGGAACCCCTATAGAGTTCCAAGGAGGCCGATCCCCTAAAGAGATCAACCCCAAGTTTAGAATCTGCAAGGGTTCTATCACCTGGTATCAGAGCAGCGTTCTTGGCGTCTCGCTGCCCTTTCACAGCCATCCATCAACCCTCCACAATCATCCAAAGCAATTCCCACAATTGCTTAAAAGATCGTCACCGAATTCCGCCATCATCTCCACCACCACGGATCATCCTTTGATCTCCCCGTGAATTGTAATAGGTTCTGGTTTCCTACCTTACTGCTGCTGCAATTTAGTTATCCTTATTTGAAAATCAAAAAAAAAAAAAAAATCGTTCCTATATTGCTGCATAAACTTTTCGTCACAAAGTTTTCATCTCTACGACGAAAGATATATTGCAGAATTCCAGCCGCATATCACCATCTGTTTGATCTTGCTACTGTGCTTTTTCTATCCAAATTTCTATGAAATTTTTATGACATCTTTGACACTTCTTAACAGTGGATTTCCCTTTGGTTTCATCAAAAAATTCTCAATATAAACTACTGATCTTTTATGTCCAATCTGCTACACTTGAAAATCTATGCTGCAGAAAATTTCAACTGCATATCGTTGCCTTAACCCATCTATTTGCAATCTTTTTTGAATGAAATTTCTTATAGACCTCATATATCATCTTGGCTTCCATCTAAGATTGATCTATTAAGAAATTCATCTCTAAAAACGATTTTATGTTGCTGCAAATTTTCATCGTAACCCGCTGAAATTTTTCGACGATAATTCTGCAATTGCAACTTGCACCAATTTCTTTGCTATTATACTGCCGAAATTTTCTTGATTAAATTAGATATCCTTGCTGTCATATAAACTGTGATTTTTCTATCAATTGCCTCCTCAATTCTCTTAAGTTTTTGGTGGAAATTACGTCGAGAAACCGTTGTTTCTTCGACGACAATTCTTGATACCGGGGAGGGAAAAATGCAGAATGGATGTCGATAGAAAACCGATATAACAGTTGTACAGATAGAAAATATCACAGAAGGCAATGAACGAACTCTTGAAGAAACTTCGGTAAAACGAAATATAGCTCACCACCAAGTTTAAAATCGCAATGGGATACAGAAAGTTCACCACCCAACGGAAATTAAACGAGGATACAGAACTAGAAAAAAAAAGACTCACCACTCAAGGACGCATCCAAGAGATACAGAGTTTAAGGGGTTCTCTAAGAGCTTCTGCCCAGATATCATCAGTTTCTAAAGTCCTGCCTAAGTCCTAAACACCAAAATAAATACTAGTGCATGAAACAACCCTTCATGCATAGGAAATTTCGAAATTAAGTGTTTACAGCTTCTAACCAACTATTTTAATGCACTCATTGGTAATGAAGGAATGTTCACAGCTGCCAACCAACTCCTTTAATGCATTCCTTTGTCTTGAAGAAAAGCACCTTGAAACAGCTTTAACTTTGTGCAGAGAATATGCTGATGAGCTGTCATTTTTTTGTGTGCTGAGATAAAGATTATGAGGCATCATTATTGACTGAAAAAGATACTAGATCATAATCAAAGCTCATATAATCAGATTGTAGTAAATTAGACACTTCCGTGTCAATCTCCCCTGGTTGAATGAGACTTGTCCTCAAGTCTTCGTTTGATTCATCAACATGATTATAAAAAGGACTCAAATCAGGCACATTAAATGTTGGGGATACTCCGTAATCTTCAGGTAGCTCTATCTCATAAGCATTTCTGCCAATTCTCTTAAGCACCTTGAATGGACCATCAGCCTTTGGTTTTAATTTTCCAAATTTGCCCGGTGGAAACCTCTCCTTCCTTAGATGAATCCAGACCAAATCACCTGCATTAAACTCCACATGTTTTCTGTGTTTGTTTGCAGCATGCATGTACCTCTCATTTTGCTTCTCAATGGTTGCTTTCACACCCTCATGCAGCTTCTTTATCTGTTTAGCTCTTTCATCAGCATCTCCACTAAATTGCTTTGTTATAGAGTGAGGGATTAAGTCCAAAGGACCAGCAGGATTAGCACCATAAACTACCTCAAAAGGACTCTTACCAATACTATGATGCATAGAACGATTGTAAGCAAACTCAATTTGTGGAAGAATGACATCCCATTGCTTAATATTCTTGCCAACATAGCTTCTAAGTAAATTTCCCAAGCTTCGGTTTGTTACCTCAGTTTGCCCATCGGTTTGTGGATGATGCGAGCTACTGAAATTCAAAGAAGTACCCAGCTTCCTCCAAAGAGTTCTCCAAAAATGACTAACAAATTTTGAATCTCGATCAGACACCATAGTTCTTGGAATACCATGCAATTTAACAATCTCCTTAAAATATAAATCAGCAATATGAGATGCATCATTTGATTTATTGCATGGAACAAAGTGAGACATTTTTGAAAATCTATCAACAACAACCATGATAGAATCCTTGTTCCTTTGAGTTCTTGGCAGTCCCAAAACGAAATCAAGACTCACATCCTCCCATGGAGCATTTGGCACTGGCAATGGAGTGTACAACCCAGAATTTTGACTTCTTGTTTTTGCCAAATGACATAATCGGCATTGCTTCACATGTCTATCCACATCTCTGAACATTTTAGGCCAGTAGAAATTTGATTGAACAAGAGCTAGAGTCTTGTCCCTACCGAAATGTCCTCCCAAAACACCACCATGAGCTTCAGCTAGAATTACTTGTCTCAAAGAACAAGTTGGAACACATAAAGCATTAGCTCGAAAAAGAAAACCATCAAAGATCGAAAATTGTTGAAAGGAACCTGATTTGCAATTCTGCCATATCGAGCCAAAATCCACATCATTCTCATATAGATCTTTGAATGTTTCAAATCCAACCACTTTGACTTCCATTGCTGATAATAAAGAATGCTTTCTGCTCAATGCGTCAGCAACTACATTTTGAACACCAGATTTGTGCTTAATTGTAAAGTTGTAAGATTGTAAGAACTCCACCCAAGCTGCATGCCTCTTGTTTAGCTTGTGCTGATGATTAATGAACTTTAATGCCTCGTGATCAGAATATAGAACAAATGGCTTGGCGAGAAGATATTGACTCCAATGAGACAAAGCTCGATAAATCGCATAAAACTCCTTATCATAAGTAGAGTATTTCTTTCTTGTATCATTCAGCTTTTCACTAAAAAATGCAATGGGCCTTCCGTCTTGACTCAAAACAGCACCAATTCCCACATTAGATGCATCACATTCAACTTCAAACAAATTATCAAAATTTGGTAGAACTAAGATAGGAGCCTCAGTAACCTTTCTTTTCAAAAGCTCAAAAGCATCGTTAGCCTCACTAGTCCATTTGAATTTGTCACATTTCAGACATTCGGTGATTGGAGCGACAATAGAGCTGAAACTCTTGATGAATCTTCTATAAAAAGATGTTAAGCCATGGAAACTCCTCACATCATGTAATGAAGCAGGTGTTGGCCAATTGAGAATAGCTTCCACCTTACTTTGATCCATCATGATTCCATCTTTTGAAACAACATACCCCAAAAACACCACACTAGAAGTAAAGAAATCACATTTGTTTAGATTAGCATAAAGTTTTTGCTGCCTCAAAATAAGAAAGATTTCTTTCAGATGACTCATATGCTCCTCTTCACTCTTGCTGTACACCAATATATCGTCAAAATAAACAACAACAAATATTCCAATGAATGGCTTAAGTATGTGATTCATAAATCTCATGAATGTGCTAGGAGCATTAGATAGTCCAAATGGCATAACCAACCATTCATATAAGCCTTCTCTAGTTTTAAACGCTGTTTTCCACTCATCTCCGGGCCTCATTCTTATTTGGTGATAGCCACTCCTCAAATCAATTTTTGAGAAAATACAAGCACCACACAATTGATCAAGTAAGTCATCTAACCTTGGAATAGGAAAGCGATAGTCCACTGTGATTTTGTTGATGGTGCGACTGTCCACGCACATTCTCCAAGAACCATCTTTCTTAGGCACCAACAAGGCTGGAACTGCACAGGGACTCATGCTCTCCCGAATTAACCCCTTTTTCACTAATTCATCAACTTGCCTTTGAAGTTCTTCATGTTCTTTAGGACTCATTCTGTACGCAGCCTTATTAGGTAGAACAGCCCCCGGAATAAGATCAATGTGATGTTGAATGTCTCTCAAAGGTGGAAGGCCATGTGGAATCTCTTCCGGTATAACATCTTGAAATTCTTCTAGGATTGGTTGCATGATTTTTGGTGTCTCCTTATGTTGTTCGTTCTCCTCTACTACCATTAGGGCCAAAACATGACCGCCCTTGTCCAATTCATATCTGCATTCTCTATAAGAAATAAAAGCACTAACTTCCTTCTTTGGCGCACTGATTTCGGAAGGTTGTAATGGAGCTAAGATAATCTTCTTTTCATTCACTTTAAAAGAATAAGTATGTTTATAACCATCATACAACACTCTTCTATCATAATGCCAAGGTCTTCCCAATAGTAAATGACAAGCATCCATAGGGGCAACATCACACCACACTTTATCTTTATAATACTTGCCAATAGAAAATGAAACTAAACATCTTTTAGTTACCTTGATGTCATTTCCTTTTTGCAACCAACATAATTGGTATGGATGTGGATGAGGGATCGTATCCAACTTCAGCTTCTGCACCATTTCCAAAGAAACCACGTTCTCAAAACTGCCACTGTCGATGATCACCAAGCACACCTTGCCAAGAGAAGTGCATTTAGTGTGAAACACATTTTTTCTCACCCAACTTTCATCGTCGGCCACATATGACACTTGTAAACTACGTTGCAATACAATAGACAAACCATGATCAGCATAAGTAATCTCTTCCTCATCATCATCGTATTTTGGTTCGTTGTCAGTTTCATCTTCTCCTCCATCACTATGATCTTCAACCAAAGTTACAATCCTCCTATTTGGACAATCTGATGCGATATGCCCAAAACCATGACATTTGAAGCATTTTCGACCACTTGGGGTAGAAGAATTATGTGTTTTTTTGCTGCCAGCAGATTCTTCACCCTTTTCTTGCACCTTCGATATCACCTTGCTTTGGACAGTAGGCTTGGAACTTCCTCCTTTTGTGTAGCCTTCTTTTGAGCTATACCGAAAACTCTTTTCAAACTTCTGTTGCTTTTCAACTTTTAATGCCAGCTTGCTCACATCATTTAAAGACCAATATGGCTGTAGCTGAACAACTTTAGCAATCTCATACTTCAGACCTCCCAAGTATCTTGCAATTGTTTGCTCTTCCGGTTCCACAAGCTCTCCTTTTAACATCAAATTATCAAATTCTGCAGTGTACTCCTCCACACTAAGATCTTTTTGCTTGAAATCATGTATTTTGAGAAAGATCTCTTGTCTATAATTATGAGGTAAATATTTTCTCTTTAGCTCCCTTTTCATTTTCTCCCATGTAACGATCTTACTCTTCCCCTCACGTTCTCTTTGTTTCTTCAGATTTTCCCACCAAAAAGATGCATTCCGCCTGAGTTTGAGTGCCACAAGTTTGACCTTCTTTTGTTCCGGTGGTTCATGAAAATCGAAAATTCTTTCTACTGTATTAAGCCAATCGATAAAATCATCAACATTTATTTTGCCTTCAAATTCAGGAATATCAAATCTGGGGTTATATTTATTCTGCCACTCGTCTTGGACTTCATTTCTTCTCCGACATCTTCTCGACTCCCTTGGAAGAAGTGTATCATCATCAGAAGTAAACTCTCGAGCTTCATTTTCATATTTGTTATGTCTACTCTGAAGTTCATCGATTATCTCATTTTTTTCTTGTAGGCTACGCAGCAATTTTCGTAGCTGCAGCCTCAACGACTCAGCGTCATCTTCGTGATCGCTACCTTCACCAACTACATCTTTTCCATTCCGCCTTGCCATGATCTCTAGCCTTTAGCTCTGATACCAAACTGATACCGGGGAGGGAAAAATGCAGAATGGATGTCGATAGAAAACCGATATAACAGTTGTACAGATAGAAAATATCACAGAAGGCAATGAACGAACTCTTGAAGAAACTTCGGTAAAACGAAATATAGCTCACCACCAAGTTTAAAATCGCAATGGGATACAGAAAGTTCACCACCCAACGGAAATTAAACGAGGATACAGAACTAGAAAAAAAAAGACTCACCACTCAAGGACGCATCCAAGAGATACAGAGTTTAAGGGGTTCTCTAAGAGCTTCTGCCCAGATATCATCAGTTTCTAAAGTCCTGCCTAAGTCCTAAACACCAAAATAAATACTAGTGCATGAAACAACCCTTCATGCATAGGAAATTTCGAAATTAAGTGTTTACAGCTTCTAACCAACTATTTTAATGCACTCATTGGTAATGAAGGAATGTTCACAGCTGCCAACCAACTCCTTTAATGCATTCCTTTGTCTTGAAGAAAAGCACCTTGAAACAGCTTTAACTTTGTGCAGAGAATATGCTGATGAGCTGTCATTTTTTTGTGTGCTGAGATAAAGATTATGAGGCATCATTATTGACTGAAAAAGATACTAGATCATAATCAAAGCTCATATAATCAGATTGTAGTAAATTAGACACTTCCGTGTCAATTCTACTCTTACAAGACAGCACATACTTGCTGCAACTTCCACGGATTTCTGTCAAACCTTTGCTACCATCTACCACAGATCCAAAACTTTCATCCAGAGCCCTAAAACTCTACCAAACCACACCCTCAAACTGCACCCAAAACAGCCACAAAACAAGCCTAAACCGTAGCCTACATCCACCAATCCACCAACACTTTCAACCATCACTTTTCTCAACCTATACATGCCTTTAACCCAACAGCAAAAGAGAGATCTTAACATCATTGATTTGGGGCCATATACTATGGCATCTAAGGAGGCAATCAATGCTAAATTCGAAGCCTCGGAGGCGTGAATGGAGGATAAGATTCGGACGCTCTTTACCGAACTCAGATTGGGCCGACCACTAAGCCCGAAGAAATCATATCAAGGAGAGAGCTTTGCCCAATCACACCAAGCCCGAAGAGATGACTTCCAAGAGAGGGGATGCTCTATGACCAACCCCAACTATCCATGCATGAGAGTGGACTTCCCTAGATGGGAAGAAGGAGACCCGATTGGTTGGATTTCGCATGCGGAGCGATATTTTCGGTACCACAAAACCGCGGATGTATCTATGGTGAAAATTGCAGCTATACATCTTGAAGGGGATACTATTCAATGGTTTGACTGGTTTGAACATACTTATGGAGTCCTTTCATGGCGACAATTCAAAGAAGAACTGCTGATTCGCTTCAGACCAACCGATTACGAGAATATTGACAAACAACTAGCAAAGATCCGACAAACCTCCACCATTCAGGAGTACCAAACCAGGTTTGAAAGGTTATCTAATCAAAATCATGATTGGTCTCAAAAACAGCTATTGAGGACCTTCATTGAGGGCTTGAAGCCGGAGATCCGAGGAGAAGTTAAAGCACGACAACCGTATACGCTTATGGCAGCCATCTCTTTCGCACGACATCAAGAGGAGCAATTGAACCATGAAGCTCGGAGGACTAGGGTCACTCCTCAACCAGTAATATTGAAGCCCTCAGCCCCCTCTACTATCGACCAAGTCCCTGCACCAAAGAGGTTAACAGGAGAAGAGCTTTGGGAGCGATATGCGAAGGGGTTATGTTGGCATTGTGACGAGCCGTGGAGCCGTGAGCATCGCTGCAGTAAAGGAGGACTTCTTATGATTGAACCGATAGAAGAAGAGGTCATTGAACATCCAAAAAAGAGCTTTGAATATGAAGAAGAAGATGCAGAAGAAGAGCCACAACCGACCGAAGTTACGGTACATACACTAGCTAGCTACTCAAACCCGCAAACGATGAAAATTGGAGGCCTTCTCAAACAACAACCAATCACTGTTCTCATCGACACGGGCAGTACTACTAACTTCCTAAATAGTAAGCTTGCTGTTCGGATATCATTACCTATCGAGAATCGCTGCAAGTTTGATGTTAAGGTCGCCGACGGACGGATTTTGAATTGTGATCATAGGCGCTTGCAGGAGAAACTATTGCTGCAGGACCAAGAGATAATTGCAGATTTCTTCCTTCTCCCTCTTAACAATCATGAGGCCATGCTCAGAATTAAATGGTTGACGACATTAGGTGATATTTCCTGGAATTTTATAAAACTAATTATGAAATTTTACAGTAAGGAGAAACAGGTGACATTGCACGGGAAACGTGGGGGCGACATAACAACGATTTGCACACAACAAATGGAGAATGTTTTGCATAAAGCATGCAGCGGCTTTTTGGTGCAACTTGAGCAGCAAACTAAGGGAGAGCTAACAGAATTTGAAGATCCAAATCTACTTCCTTTGCTTGCTGAATTTTCAAATATATTTGACGAACCGCGCAACCTACCTCTTACCTGTCGGCATGATCATTGTATAATGATTCTTCCAGGAAAATCTTCAGCAAATGCTCAGCCATATCAGTATCCACATCTCCAGAAGGATGAAATAGAAAGGATTATAAAAGAGATGCTCGAAACAGGAGTTATTCGGCCAAGTTGCAACCTCTACTCTTCGCCGGTGCTACTTGTATGCAAGAAGGACGGAACAAGGCGAATATGTGTTGATTATCGAGCTCTCAATGGCATATTCATCAAGGACAAATACTTTATTCAAATAGTAGATGAATTGCTAGATGAAAGGGAGCACAAATCTTTACAAAGCTGGACCTTTGATCCGGGTATCATCAAATACGAGCATGCGAAGAAGACATACGGAAAACCACCTTTTGAACACACAACAACCACAAATTTTTGCTTTCTTCAACAAAAGGTGGAATATCTTGGGCATATCATATCAGAGGAAGGTGTGGCAGTGGACCCCTTCAAAATTGGAGCAATGCAAAACTGGCCGACCTCGAGAAACATAAAATTGCTACATGGCTTTCTGGGTTTAACAGGCTACTACCGCAAGTTCGTGAAAAACTATGGAAAGATCAGTGCACCACTTACTTCCTTACTAGAAAAAAATGTCTTCCAATGGTTGGACAGAGCCTCCGCTGCCTTCGACAAACTTAAGGCAGCCATGACGACGACGCCGGTGCTAACACTACCAGATTTCAACCGACCCTTCATTATTGAGGCCGACACATCTGGAGTCAGAATTGGAGCCATTCTCATGCAAGATGGTCGACCACTCGCATACACTAGCAAGGCATTATCTCCCTCCGATCAAAATATGTCAACATATGATAAGGAGATGCTCGCCATTGTGTGTGCAGCAACGAGGTGGAGATTGTACTTGATCAGGCGATACTTTCAAATCAAGACCGACCATAAAAGCCTAAAATATCTCTTGGAACAGAAGATATCTTCCCCCGAGCAGCAAAAATGGGTAACAAAACTTCTTGGATTTGATTTTGAAATAACTTACAAAAAGGGGAAAGAGAATGTTCTTGCAGATGCGCTTTCGCAGCTACCCGAGCAAGTTGAAGTTTCGACCGTTTCACTTCCGACCAGCGACTTCCTTCAGGATATTAAGATGGAATGGCAAGAAGATTCAGATACTAGTAAGATTATAAAAAAATTGGAGGAAGCACCAAGCCCCATGGCTCATTACAATTGGGACTCAAAAGAATTACACTATAAGGGACGCATTGTGCTTGTGACAAATTCTACTTGCATCTTCAATAGCAGATTTTGGACAAAGTTATTCTATATGCAGGGTACTAAATTGAAAAGGAGTACGACATATCACCCACAAACCAACAGCCAACCGGAAGTTTTAAACAGGTGCTTGGAGACAGCCCAAAGCCACCCACCAAATATGACTACCCAAAGAGAACTCCAGACCCAGCCAAGTGCCATTATTGATCGACGGATCGTGACTCGACGACGACGACCCACTAATGAAGTGCTAATACAGTGGGCGAATGATACCGGGGAGGGAAAAATGCAGAATGGATGTCGATAGAAAACCGATATAACAGTTGTACAGATAGAAAATATCACAGAAGGCAATGAACGAACTCTTGAAGAAACTTCGGTAAAACGAAATATAGCTCACCACTAAGTTTAAAATCGCAATGGGATACAGAAAGTTCACCACCCAACGGAAATTAAACGAGGATACAGAACTAGAAAATAAAAGACTCACCACTCAAGGACGCATCCAAGAGATACAGAGTTTAAGGGGTTCTCTAAGAGCTTCTGCCCAGATATCATCAGTTTCTAAAGTCCTGCCTAAGTCCTAAACACCAAAATAAATACTAGTGCATGAAACAACCCTTCATGCATAGGAAATTTCGAAATTAAGTGTTTACAGCTTCTAACCAACTATTTTAATGCACTCATTGGTAATGAAGAAATGTTCACAGCTGCCAACCAACTCCTTTAATGCATTCCTTTGTCTTGAAGAAAAGCACCTTGAAACAGCTTTAACTTTGTGCAGAGAATATGCTGATGAGCTGTCATTTTTTTGTGTGCTGAGATAAAGATTATGAGGCATCATTATTGACTGAAAAAGATACTAGATCATAATCAAAGCTCATATAATCAGATTGTAGTAAATTAGACACTTCCGTGTCAATCTCCCCTGGTTGAATGAGACTTGTCCTCAAGTCTTCGTTTGATTCATCAACATGATTATAAAAAGGACTCAAATCAGCCACATTAAATGTTGGGGATACTCCGTAATCTTCAGGTAGCTCTATCTCATAAGCATTTCTGCCAATTCTCTTAAGCACCTTGAATGGACCATCAGCCTTTGGTTTTAATTTTCCAAATTTGCCCGGTGGAAACCTCTCCTTCCTTAGATGAATCCAGACCAAATCACCTGCATTAAACTCCACATGTTTTCTGTGTTTGTTTGCAGCATGCATGTACCTCTCATTTTGCTTCTCAATGGTTGCTTTCACACCCTCATGCAGCTTCTTTATCTGCTTAGCTCTTTCATCAGCATCTCCACTAAATTGCTTTGTTATAGAGTGAGGGATTAAGTCCAAAGGACCAGCAGGATTAGCACCATAAACTACCTCAAAAGGACTCTTACCAATACTATGATGCATAGAACGATTGTAAGAAAACTCAATTTGTGGAAGAATGACATCCCATTGCTTAATATTCTTGCCAACATAGCTTCTAAGTAAATTTCCCAAGCTTCGGTTTGTTACCTCAGTTTGCCCATCGGTTTGTGGATGATGCGAGCTACTGAAATTCAAAGAAGTACCCAGCTTCCTCCAAAGAGTTCTCCAAAAATGACTAACAAATTTTGAATCTCGATCAGACACCATAGTTCTTGGAATACCATGCAATTTAACAATCTCCTTAAAATATAAATCAGCAATATGAGATGCATCATTTGATTTATTGCATGGAACAAAGTGAGACATTTTTGAAAATCTATCAACAACAACCATGATAGAATCCTTGTTCCTTTGAGTTCTTGGCAGTCCCAAAACGAAATCAAGACTCACATCCTCCCATGGAGCATTTGGCACTGGCAATGGAGTGTACAACCCAGAATTTTGACTTCTTGTTTTTGCCAAATGACATAATCGGCATTGCTTCACATGTCTATCCACATCTCTGAACATTTTAGGCCAGTAGAAATTTGATTGAACAAGAGCTAGAGTCTTGTCCCTACCGAAATGTCCTCCCAAAACACCACCATGAGCTTCAGCTAGAATTACTTGTCTCAAAGAACAAGTTGGAACACATAAAGCATTAGCTCGAAAAAGAAAACCATCAAAGATCGAAAATTGTTGAAAGGAACCTGATTTGCAATTCTGCCATATCGAGCCAAAATCCACATCATTCTCATATAGATCTTTGAATGTTTCAAATCTAACCACTTTGACTTCCATTGCTGATAATAAAGAATGCTTTCTGCTCAATGCGTCAGCAACTACATTTTGAACACCAGATTTGTGCTTAATTGTAAAGTTGTAAGATTGTAAGAACTCCACCCAAGCTGCATGCCTCTTGTTTAGCTTGTGCTGATGATTAATGAACTTTAATGCCTCGTGATCAGAATATAGAACAAATGGCTTGGCGAGAAGATATTGACTCCAATGAGACAAAGCTCGATAAATCGCATAAAACTCCTTATCATAAGTAGAGTATTTCTTTCTTGTATCATTCAGCTTTTCACTAAAAAATGCAATGGGCCTTCCGTCTTGACTCAAAACAGCACCAATTCCCACATTAGATGCATCACATTCAACTTCAAACACATTATCAAAATTTGGTAGAACTAAGATAGGAGCCTCAGTAACCTTTCTTTTCAAAAGCTCAAAAGCATCGTTAGCCTCACTAGTCCATTTGAATTTGTCACATTTCAGACATTCGGTGATTGGAGCGACAATAGAGCTGAAACTCTTGATGAATCTTCTATAAAAAGATGTTAAGCCATGGAAACTCCTCACATCATGTAATGAAGCAGGTGTTGGCCAATTGAGAATAGCTTCCACCTTACTTTGATCCATCATGATTCCATCTTTTGAAACAACATACCCCAAAAACACCACACTAGAAGTAAAGAAATCACATTTGTTTAGATTAGCATAAAGTTTTTGCTGCCTCAAAATAAGAAAGATTTCTTTCAGATGACTCATATGCTCCTCTTCACTCTTGCTGTACACCAATATATCGTCAAAATAAACAACAACAAATATTCCAATGAATGGCTTAAGTATGTGATTCATAAATCTCATGAATGTGCTAGGAGCATTAGATAGTCCAAATGGCATAACCAACCATTCATATAAGCCTTCTCTAGTTTTAAACGCTGTTTTCCACTCATCTCCGGGCCTCATTCTTATTTGGTGATAGCCACTCCTCAAATCAATTTTTGAGAAAATACAAGCACCACACAATTGATCAAGTAAGTCATCTAACCTTGGAATAGGAAAGCGATAGTCCACTGTGATTTTGTTGATGGTGCGACTGTCCACGCACATTCTCCAAGAACCATCTTTCTTAGGCACCAACAAGGCTGGAACTGCACAGGGACTCATGCTCTCCCGAATTAACCCCTTTTTCACTAATTCATCAACTTGCCTTTGAAGTTCTTCATGTTCTTTAGGACTCATTCTGTACGCAGCCTTATTAGGTAGAACAGCCCCCGGAATAAGATCAATGTGATGTTGAATGTCTCTCAAAGGTGGAAGGCCATGTGGAATCTCTTCCGGTATAACATCTTGAAATTCTTCTAGGATTGGTTGCATGATTTTTGGTGTCTCCTTATGTTGTTCGTTCTCCTCTACTACCATTAGGGCCAAAACATGACCGCCCTTGTCCAATTCATATCTGCATTCTCTATAAGAAATAAAAGCACTAACTTCCTTCTTTGGCGCACTGATTTCGGAAGGTTGTAATGGAGCTAAGATAATCTTCTTTTCATTCACTTTAAAAGAATAAGTATGTTTATAACCATCATACAACACTCTTCTATCATAATGCCAAGGTCTTCCCAATAGTAAATGACAAGCATCCATAGGGGCAACATCACACCACACTTTATCTTTATAATTCTTGCCAATAGAAAATGAAACTAAACATCTTTTAGTTACCTTGATGTCATTTCCTTTTTGCAACCAACATAATTGGTATGGATGTGGATGAGGGATCGTATCCAACTTCAGCTTCTGCACCATTTCCAAAGAAACCACGTTCTCAAAACTGCCACTGTCGATGATCACCAAGCACACCTTGCCAAGAGAAGTGCATTTAGTGTGAAACACATTTTTTCTCACCCAACTTTCATCGTCGGCCACATATGACACTTGTAAACTACGTTGCAATACAATAGACAAACCATGATCAGCATAAGTAATCTCTTCCTCATCATCATCGTATTTTGGTTCGTTGTCAGTTTCATCTTCTCCTCCATCACTATGATCTTCAACCAAAGTTACAATCCTCCTATTTGGACAATCTGATGCGATATGCCCAAAACCATGACATTTGAAGCATTTTCGACCACTTGGGGTAGAAGAATTATGTGTTTTTTTGCTGCCAGCAGATTCTTCACCCTTTTCTTGCACCTTCGATATCACCTTGCTTTGGACAGTAGGCTTGGAACTTCCTCCTTTTGTGTAGCCTTCTTTTGAGCTATACCGAAAACTCTTTTCAAACTTCTGTTGCTTTTCAACTTTTAATGCCAGCTTGCTCACATCATTTAAAGACCAATATGGCTGTAGCTGAACAACTTTAGCAATCTCATACTTCAGACCTCCCAAGTATCTTGCAATTGTTTGCTCTTCCGGTTCCACAAGCTCTCCTTTTAACATCAAATTATCAAATTCTGCAGTGTACTCCTCCACACTAAGATCTTTTTGCTTGAAATCATGTATTTTGAGAAAGATCTCTTGTCTATAATTATGAGGTAAATATTTTCTCTTTAGCTCCCTTTTCATTTTCTCCCATGTAACGATCTTACTCTTCCCCTCACGTTCTCTTTGTTTCTTCAGATTTTCCCACCAAAAAGATGCATTCCGCCTGAGTTTGAGTGCCACAAGTTTGACCTTCTTTTGTTCCGGTGGTTCATGAAAATCGAAAATTCTTTCTACTGTATTAAGCCAATCGATAAAATCATCAACATTTATTTTGCCTTCAAATTCAGGAATATCAAATCTGGGGTTATATTTATTCTGCCACTCGTCTTGGACTTCATTTCTTCTCCGACATCTTCTCGACTCCCTTGGAAGAAGTGTATCATCATCAGAAGTAAACTCTCGAGCTTCATTTTCATATTTGTTATGTCTACTCTGAAGTTCATCGATTATCTCATTTTTTTCTTGTAGGCTACGCAGCAATTTTCGTAGCTGCAGCCTCAACGACTCAGCGTCATCTTCGTGATCGCTACCTTCACCAACTACATCTTTTCCATTCCGCATTGCCATGATCTCTAGCCTTTAGCTCTGATACCAAACTGATACCGGGGAGGGAAAAATGCAGAATGGATGTCGATAGAAAACCGATATAACAGTTGTACAGATAGAAAATATCACAGAAGGCAATGAACGAACTCTTGAAGAAACTTCGGTAAAACGAAATATAGCTCACCACCAAGTTTAAAATCGCAATGGGATACAGAAAGTTCACCACCCAACGGAAATTAAACGAGGATACAGAACTAGAAAATAAAAGACTCACCACTCAAGGACGCATCCAAGAGATACAGAGTTTAAGGGGTTCTCTAAGAGCTTCTGCCCAGATATCATCAGTTTCTAAAGTCCTGCCTAAGTCCTAAACACCAAAATAAATACTAGTGCATGAAACAACCCTTCATGCATAGGAAATTTCGAAATTAAGTGTTTACAGCTTCTAACCAACTATTTTAATGCACTCATTGGTAATGAAGAAATGTTCACAGCTGCCAACCAACTCCTTTAATGCATTCCTTTGTCTTGAAGAAAAGCACCTTGAAACAGCTTTAACTTTGTGCAGAGAATATGCTGATGAGCTGTCATTTTTTTGTGTGCTGAGATAAAGATTATGAGGCATCATTATTGACTGAAAAAGATACTAGATCATAATCAAAGCTCATATAATCAGATTGTAGTAAATTAGACACTTCCGTGTCAGCGAACCTACCAAAAGAAGATGCCACTTGGGAGAACTATGACGACTTGAAGATCAAATTCCCAGAATTCATGAATCATCAGCCTCGAGGACAAGGCTGATTTGAAGAGGGTGGGTCTGTTAGGACTCTAGCTTGGAGAGTCCTAATTGAGAGGGACATTCATGTAAAACTGTTAGGACTTTAGCTAGGAGAGTCCTAATTGAGAGGGACATTCTGTTAGGACTCTAGCTAGGAGAGTCCTAATTGAGAGGGACATTCTGTTAGGACTCTAGTTAGGAGAGTCCTAATTGAGAGGGACATTCATGTAGGAGGTTTTTTCTTAGAGAAGAATTAGGAGTTGTAAGGGAATAGGAGTCTTGAGTAGGAGTCCTATTAGGAGTTGGTTAGAAGTAAGAGTCTTAAGTAGGAGTCCTATTAGGAGTTAGGGTTTAGAAGCCCTATAAATAGCCATGTATTCCTCCTCTTTTCTCAAGCAATAGATGAATCTTTTCTGCAGCCTTTGAGCAGCAACTTGGAGGGAGGAACCCCTATAGAGTTCCAAGGAGGCCGATCCCCTAAAGAGATCAACCCCAAGTTTAGAATCTGCAAGGGTTCTATCAGCAACCTCCCCTGACAAGAGGTGGCACCGCCTGAGCTCGGTCTTTGAGCTCTGGCAGGAGGTGCAACTGCCTTAGTCAGGAGGTGGCACCGCTTGAGCTCGGTCTTCGAGCTCTGGTAGGAGGTGCAACCGCCCCTGACAAGAGGTGGCACTGCCTAGATGCTCAGTCTTCGAGCTCTGCCAGGCGGTGCAACCGCTCCAATCAAGAGGTACAACCGCCAGATCCCGGAATTCCGGGAATTGACAGTTTTGAGCTCCAAATTTGAACTGGATTGGGGCCTATAAATACCCCATCCATTCAGCACTGAAAGAGCAATGAACATACACTGAAATCTTGATCTTGTTCTGTGATTTTTAGAGCTCAAAATTGTTGTAAAGGCTAAAAGTTCTTCTCCCTCTTTTCTTCCAAGTTCTGAGCTTTAAAGAGAGGAGAGAAAAGTCTATAAGGGTTGTCTCCTAAGCCCATCAAAAGGAGTGAAACTATAAAAGGGTGGTTGGCCTTCGCCTATTGAAGGAAGGCCTCTAGTTGACGTCGGTGACCTCGTCGGTGGAGGAAGCCAAAAGTGGAGTAGGTCAAGATTGACCAAACCACTCTAAATCTCAGTTTGCATTTACTTTGAGCATCTTATCTTTACTGCAAACCTCCTTAATAGCTTATTGCCTTCTGTGTTTTTACGAACGTGTTTCAAAGTTCAGTGCTTTTTGAATCGGCGTTTAGACGTAAATCAGTTTTATCGTACGAACATCATATTTCAGTTTGCGCTTACATTCTGATTTCCATCATAACTGCAAACTGCCTTTATATCCTTGCTTTAACTACATCTCGCTTCATCTCAAGTTAAAGTGGTTTACGAATCAGCTTTCACACCGAAATCGCTTTTATCGTACGAACGTCGTATTTCAGTTTGCGCTTATATTCTGGTTTTCATCATAACTGCAAACTGCCTTCATAGATTGACTTTAACGTCATCTCACTTGATCTTAAGTTAAAGTAATCTTAGAATTGGCTTTCACGCTGAAATCGTTTTTATCGTTCGAACGTTTTTTATCGTTGAAAGATTTCCGCTGCACTAATTCACCCCCCCCACCTCTTAGTGCTTATGATCCTAACATTAAGTTGGTCGAGTCCCTCGAGGCTCACTTACATCACGATTCGTTATCTTGCCTACGATATAAAGATGCACCAGTGACCTAAGGACATGGTATGCTTGGTCGAGTCCCTCAAGGGTATATCATCAAATCAGACTCATCTTATAACGATGGTGTTGACTTAACCGAATATCATGGTTGGTCGAGTCACTCGAGACCATGGTGATTCGAAGGCTAAATAGGATGGGAATCATAAGGAGTTGTGATCGGCAAAGATGGACGCTAGAAGAGGAATTGCAAAGATTATCTTGTAGAGAGGATGAAACAGAAGCTTGGAGAAGCTTCAGGTATATTCATGATCAGTCTCCATTTGCCAGACTCTTATGATAACACATGGGTATTGGATACTGATAGTGCTTATCATATATACAATTCATTGTAAGTTCTGACAAAGCCTAAGAGATTGGTGAGAGGCGAGATGGACCTCAAGATGGGCAATAGAGCAAAAGTTGCTTTGGTAGCTATTGGCGAGGTCACCCTACATCTACTTGATGGAGCTATTATTGCATTAGATGTATGTTATTTTGTTCCTTCTATTATCAAAAACATTATCTTCATTTCATGTTTGATAGTTAGTAGATATAAATTGATTTTTGAGAACAATGATTGTTCAATATATTAGATAATGAGATTATCATGAAAGGAACATTGCATAATAGTTTATTTATTCTAGACACTACTCCATATATCATGAATGTAAGTGTGTCTAAGTGGAAACAAGATGAGGTAAACAATGCATACTTATAGCATTATAGGTTTGGTCACATCCATGAGGGAAGGATTCAAAAATTGCTAAAGTATGAATATCTAGATCCATTCAACTATGAGTCATATGCAATTTGCGAGCCTTACCTTTGTGGAAAAATGATCAACTCTCCATTTAATGGAACTGGAGAGAGAACTACTGAGCTGCTGGAACTCATACATAGTGATGTCTGTGGACCCGTGTCAACTCATGCCATTGGTGGTTACTCCTACTTCATTACCTTTACTAATGATTTCTCAAGGTATGGACATATGTACTTAATGAAGTACAAGTCCGAAGCCTTTGAGAAATTTAGAGAGTATAAGAATGAAGTGGAGAACTGTTAGAACCCTTGCAGATTCTAAACTTGGGGTTGATCTCTTTAGGGGATCGGCCTCCTTGGAACTCTATAGGGGTTCCTCCCTCCAAGTTGCTGCTCAAAGGCTGCAGAAAAGATTCATCTATTGCTTGAGAAAAGAGGAGGAATACATGGCTATTTATAGGGCTTCTAAACCCTAACTCCTAATAGGACTCCTACTTAAGACTCTTACTTCTAACCAACTCCTAATAGGACTCCTACTCAAGACTCCTATTCCCTTACAACTCCTAATTCTTCTCTAAGAAAAAACCTCCTACATGAATGTCCCTCTCAATTAGGACTCTCCTAACTAGAGTCCTAACAGAATGTCCCTCTCAATTAGGACTCTCCTAGCTAGAGTCCTAACAGAATGTCCCTCTCAATTAGGACTCTCCTAACTAAAGTCCTAACAGTTTTACATGAATGTCCCTCTCAATTAGGACTCTCCTAGCTAGAGTCCTAACAAACCCGCCCTATTCAAATCAGCCTTGTCCTCGAGGCTGACGATTCATGAATTTTGGGAATTTGATCTTCAAGTCATCATAGTTCTCCAAAGTGGCATCTTCTGTTAGTAGGTTTGCCCACTGTATTAGCAATTCAGTAGTGGATCGTCGTCGTTGAGTCATAATCCGTCGATCAATAATGGAACTTGGCTGAGTCTGAAGTCCTCCTTGGGTAGTCATATTTGGTGGGTGGCTTTGGGCTATCTCCAAGCACCTATTTACAACTTATGTCTGATCGTCAGTTTGTGAGTGATATGCCATACTCCTTTTCAATTTTGTACTCTTATTGTGTAATTCTTTTGAGTCCCAATTGTAATGAGCTACGGAGCTTGGTGCTTCCTCCAATTTTTTTATAATCTTACTAGTCTTTGAATCTTCCTGCCATTCCATCTTAATATCCTCAAGGAAGTCGCTGGTCGGAAGTGAAATGGCCAAAACTTCAGCTTGCTCGGGTAGCTGCGAAAGCGCATCTGCAAGAACATTCTCTTTCCCCTTTTTGTAAGTTATTTCATAATCAAATCCAAGAAGTTTTGTTACCCAGTTTTGCTGCTCAGGGGATGATATCTTTCGCTCCAAAAAGTACTTGAGGCTTTTATGGTCGGTTTTAATTTGAAATCGTCGACCAATCAAGTAGGGTCTCCACCTCGTTGCTGCGCGCACAATGGCGAGCATCTCCTTATCATATGTTGACTTATTTTGATGGGAGGGAGATAATGCCTTGCTAGTGTATACGAGTTGTCGACCATCTTGCATGAGAATTGCTCCAATTCCGACTCCAGATGCGTCGGCCTCAATAATGAAGGGTCGGTCGAAATCTGGTAGTGTTAGCACCGGCGTCGTCGTCATGGCTACCTTAAGTTTGTCGAAGGCAACGGAGGCTCTGTCCGACCATTGGAAGACATCTTTTTTCAGAAAGGAAGTAAGTGGTGCACTGATCTCTCCATAGTTTTTCACGAACTTGCAGTAGTAGCCTATTAAACCCAGAAAGCCATGTAGCAATTTTATGTTACTCGGGGTCAGCCAATTTTGCATTGCTCCAATTTTGAAGGGGTCTACTGCCACACCTTCCTCTGATATGATATGCCCAATATATTCCACCTTCTTTTGAAGAAAGCAAAAATTCATAGTGGTTATTGTGTGTTCAAAAGGTGGTTTTCGGTATGTCTTCTTCGCATACTCGTATTTGATGATACCCGGATCGAAGGTCCAGCTTTGTGAAGATTTGTCCTCCCTTTCATCTTGCAACTCTACTACTGGAATAGGGTATTTATCCTTGATGGTTATGCCATTGAGAGTTCGGTAATCAACACATAATCGCCATATTCCATCCTTCTTTCGTATGAGGAGCATTGGTGAAGAGTAGGGGCTACAACATGGCTGAATAACTCCTATTTTAAGCATCTCTTTTACAATCCTTTCTATTTCATCCTTCTGGAGATGTGGATACTGATATGGCTGAGCATTTGCTGGAGATTGGCCTGGAAGAATCGTTATACAATGATCATGCCGACGGGTAAGAGGTAGGTTGCGTAGTTCGTCAAATATATCTGAAAATTCAGCAAGCAAAGGAAGTAGATTTGGATCTTCCAATTTTGTTGGCTCTCCCTTAGTTTGCTACTCAAGTTGTACCAAAAAGCCACTGCATGCTTTATGCAAAACCTTCTTCATTTGTTGTGTGCAAATCATCATTACGTCGCCCCCACGTTTCCCGTGCAGTATCACCTGTTTCTCCTTACTGTAAAATTTCATAATTAGTTTCATAAAATTCCAAGAAAAATCACCTAATGTTGTCAACCATTTAATTCTAAGCATAGCCTCATGATCATCAAGAGGGAGAAGGAAGAAATCTGCAATTATCTCTTGGTCCTGCGGCAATAGTTTCTCCTACGGGCGCCTACGATCACACTTCAAAATCCGTCTATCGGTGACCTTAACATCAAACCTGCAACGATTCTCGATAGGTAATGCCATTTGGATAGCAACCTTACTGTTTAGGATATTATTAGTGCTGCCTGTGCCGATGAAAACAGTGATCAGTTGTTGTTTGAGAAGGCCTCCAACTTTCATCATTTGCGGGTTTGAGTAGCCGGCTAGTGCATGTACCGTAACTTCGGTCGGTTGTGGCTCTTCTTCTGCATCTTCTTCTTTATGTTCAATGCTCTCTTCTGGATGTTCAATTACCTCTTCTTCTACTGGTTCAATGATAAAAAGTCTCCCTTTACTACAGCGATGCTCATGGCTCCACGGCTCGTCGCAATGCCAACATAACCCCTTCGCAGATCGCTCCAGAAGCTCTTCTCTTGTCAACCTTTTTGGTGCAGGGACTTGGTTAATAGTAGGGGGGGCTAAGGGCTTCAATATTACTAGTTGAGGAGTGACCCTAGTCCTTCGAGCTTCATGGTTCAATTGCTCCTCTTGATGTCGTGCGAAAGAGATCGCTGCCATAAGTGTGTACGGTTGTCGCGCTTTAACTTCTCCTCGGATCTCCGGCTTCAAGCCCTCAATAAAGGTCCTCAATAGCTATTTTTGAGACCAATCAAGAGTTTGATTAGATAACCTTTCAAACCTGGTTTGGTACTCCTGAATGGTGGAGGTTTGTCGGATCTTTGCTAGTTGTCCATCAATATTCTCGTAATCGGTTGGTCTGAAGCGGATCAGCAGTCCTTCTTTGAATTGTTGCCATGAAAGGACTCCATAAGTATGTTCAAACCAGTCAAACCACTGTATAGCATCCCCTTCAAGATGTATAGCTGTAATTTTCACCATAGATGCATCCGCGGTTTTGTGGTACCGAAAATATCGCTCTGCTTGTAAGATCCAACCAATCGGGTCTCCTTCCCATCTAGGGAAGTCCACCCTTATGCGTGGATAGTTGGGATCGATCATAGAGCCTCCCCTCCCTTGGAACTCATCTTTTCGGGCCTGGTGTGATTGGGCAAAGCTCTCTCCGTGATATGATTTTTTCGGGCTTAGTAGTTGGCCCAATCTGAGTTCGGTAAAGAGTGTCCGAATCTTATCCTCCATTCGTGCCTCCAAGGCTTCGAATTTAGCATCGATTGCCTCCTTAGATGCCATAGTATATGCCTCAAAATCTATGATGTTAAGATCTGTCTTTTGTTGTCAGGTTAAAGGCATGTATAGGTTGAGAGAAGTGATGGTCGAAAGGGTTGGTGGATCGGTGGATGTAGGCTACGATTTAGGCTTGTTTTATGGTTGTTTTGGGTGCAGTTTGAGGGTGTGGTTTGGTGGAGTTTTAGGGCTGTGGATGAAAGTTTTGGATCTGTGGTAGATGGCAGCAAAGGTTTGAGAGAAATCAGTGGAAGTTGCAGCAAGTATGTGCTGTCTTGTAAGAGCAGAATTGTCGTCGAAGAAACAGCGGTTTCTCGACGTAATTTCCACCAAAAACTTGAGAGAATTGAGGAGGGAATTGATAGCAAAATTACAGTTTATATGACAGCAAGGATGACTAATTTAATCAAGAAAATTTCGGTAGTATAACAGCAAAGAAATTGGTGTAAGTTGCGATAGCAGAATTCTCGTCGAAAAATTTCAGCAGTTTACGATGAAAATTTATAGCAACACAAAAATCGGTTTTAGAGATGAATTCCTCAATTGATCAATCTTAGATGGAAGCCAAGATGATCTATAAAGTGTATAAGAAATTTCATTAAAAAAAGATTGCAAATAAATGGGTTAAGGCAACAATATGCGGCTGAAATTTTTTGCAGCATAGATTTTTAAGTATAGCAGATTGGACGTAAAAGATCAGAAGTTTATTTTGAGAATTTTTTGATGAAACCAAAGGGAAATCCACTATTAGGAAGTGTCAAAGCTATCATAAAAATTTCGTAGAGATTTGGATAGAAACAACGTAATATCAAGATCAAACAATCAGTGCTATGCGGCTGAAATTTTACGATGTAGATTTTCAAGTATAGCAGATTAGATGTAAAATATCAATGGTTTATATTGAGAATTTTTTGACAAAACCAAAGGGAAATCTGCTGTTAGGAAGTGTCAAAGATGTCATAAAATTTCGTGGAGATTTGGATAGAAAAAACATAGTAGCAAGATCAAACAGACAGTACTATACGGTTCGAATTCTGCAATGTATCTTTCGTCGTAGAGATGAAAACTTTATGACGAAAAGTTTATGCAGCAATATAGGAATGATTTTTTTTTGGGATTTTCAAATAAAGATAACTAAATTGCAGCAGCAGTAAGGTAGAAAACCAGAACCTGTTGCAATTCACGGGGAGATCAAAGGATGATCCGTGGTGGTGGAGATGATGGCGGAATTCGGCGATGATCTTTTAAGCAATTGTGGGAATTGCTTTGGATGGTTGTGGAGGGTTGATGGATGGCTGTGGAAGGGCAGCGAGACGCCAAGAACGCTGCTCTGATACCAGGTGTTAGAACCTTTGCAGATTCTAAACTTGGGGTTGATCTCTTTAGGGGATCGGCCTCCTTGGAACTCTATAGGGGTTCCTCCCTCCAAGTTGCTGCTCAAAGGCTGCAGAAAAGATTCATCTATTGCTTGAGAAAAGAGGAGGAATACATGGCTATTTATAGGGCTTCTAAACCCTAACTCCTAATAGGACTCCTACTTAAGACTCTTACTTCTAACCAACTCCTAATAGGACTCCTACTCAAGACTCCTATTCCCTTACAACTCCTAATTCTTCTCTAAGAAAAAACCTCCTACATGAATGTCTCTCTCAATTAGGACTCTCCTAACTAGAGTCCTAACAGAATGTCCCTCTCAATTAGGACTCTCCTAGCTAGAGTCCTAACAGAATGTCCCTCTCAATTAGGACTCTCCTAGCTAAAGTCCTAACAGTTTTACATGAATGTCCCTCTCAATTAGGACTCTCCTAGCTAGAGTCCTAACAAGAACCAAACTGGAAGAGTATTAAAACTCTTTGATCAGATCGAGGAGGCGAGTACTTAAGTATAGAATTTACCCAATTCCTCAAGGGCCATGAGATTTTATCCCAATGGACACCTCCTTATACACCTCATCTCAATGGTGTGTTTGAAAGGAGAAATTGTACGCTGTTAGACATGATACGGTCCGTGATGAGTTTCGCTGACCTACCCATCTCACTCTAGGGATATGCCCTAGAGACCATATCTTACCTTGTGAATAGAGTTTCAACTAAGTCGGTAGTGTCTACACCATATGAGATATAGAAAGGGAAGAAGCCCGATCTTATGGTTGTTAAGATTTGGAGCTGCCCTACTCACGTTAAAAGACACAACCCTGATACGTTAGAATCAAGGACGGAGCGGTGCAAGTTCGTAGGATACCTCAAGGAAACTTGTGGGTATTATTTCTATCATCTCGAGGACCAAAAGGTCTTTATATCCAAGAGAGCAATGTTCCTTAAGAAGGAACAAATTCTTGGCGGAGATAGTTAGAGCATGTTAGAGTTGAGCAAGGTTGGAGAACCTAGCTCAAGCACCACTCAACAACCCAAGTATGTTTAGGTACCTAATACACAAGTTCCAACTTTACGTAGGTCTAGCAGAGTATCCCATTCTCTTAAGAGATATATGGGACATATTAGAGGAGAGGATGTTGAGAACATTGATCCTTAGACCTACGAGGATGCTATTATTAGTATGACTCTGGGAAGTGGTAAGAATCTGTGAATTCTAAGATTTGGAACCTAATTGATCTGCTCGAAGGTATTGTACCCATCGGTTGCAAGTGGATCTTTAAGAAAAAGATCATAGTAGATAGAAAGGTAGAGACCTATAAAGCAAGGCTAGTGACGAAAGGGTATCGTCAAAAGCAAGCTGTTGACTATGACGAAACCTTCTCACCTATAACAATGCTAAAATCCTTCCGAATTCTTTTGGCTATTGTAGCACACTATGATTATCAAATTTGGCAGATGGATGTGAAAACTGTATTCCTCATTGGGAACCACTAGGAGGAGGTGTATATGATATAACCCGAGGGATTCGTTTCTAAGGACTACCCATATAAGGTGTGCAAGTTGCTTAGATTCATTTATGGACTAAAGCAAGCTTCCCGAAGTTGGAACATAAGATTTGATAAGGCAATCAGATCTTATGACTTTGTTAAGAACAAAGATGAGCCTTGTGTGTATAGGAAGGTAAGTGGGAGCGCTATCAACTTTTTGATATTATATGTGGATAACATCCTGATTATTGGGAATATTGTAGGAATGCTATCCACAATAAAGGCTTGGTTATCTAGACACTTCTCAATGAAGGACTTAGGGGAAGCATCCTATATCTTGGGGATTCGGATATATAGAGATAGATCCAAGATTATGCTTGGCTTGTCTCAATCTAGGTATATAGAAACCATTATCAAAAGGTTTGGCATTGAAAATTCCAAGAGAGGTCTCATACCGATGAGATATGGGATATCATTTTTTAGGAGTATATCCCTAAAGACTCCTGAAGAAAGGGCGAACATGGATTGGATACCCTATGCATCAGCAATAGGGTCTATCATGTATGTCATGCTATGTATCAGGCCTGATATATCACATGCTCTGAGTGTCACGAGTAGGTGTCAAGCGAATCCAAGCTTGGAATACTAGAAAGCAGTAAAGTGTATCCTTAAATACTTAAGAAGAACTAAGGATATTTTACTAGTATATGGAGGTAGTAGCCTCACGGTTGAAGGCTACACAAACTCATATTTTCAGTCTGATGTTGATGATAGCATGTCGAGTTTAGGGTATATGTATATCCTAAATGGAGGAGCAATATGCTGGAAAAGTTCCAAGCAAGATACTATTGCTAACTCGACCATATAGGTAGAGTACATTATTGTAGCAGGGGCAGCAAAGGAGAGAGTCTGGATGAAGAAGTTCATCACAGATCTAGGAGTCGTGCCGGGTAGCGAGGAGCCAATTTCCTTATATTGCGCTAACAATAGCGTGATTGCTCAAGTGAAGGAACCCAAGTCTCCTCAAAAGTGTTATGAGGAGGTTCCTCCTAATCAGAGAGATCATAACCCTAGGAGATGTAGGAGTGGAAAGAGTTTCATCCGAAGATAACATTTCAGATCCATTGACAAAGCCATTGTCTCAAATTATCTATGAGCGTCACAGGTGTCTGATGGGGATCAAACACATAGGTGATGGCTTTAGGTCAAGTGGGAGATTGCTAGTCATAGGTGCCCAATAAGCCAATCATGTGAGTTATGACATGTTTGACTTGACACGTAGTAGTTTTGCTTATTATATTTTGACATTTATCCATTTATATTGACTATTGCATATATGTATGTATACATTGTGATGTCCTTTGATCTGTGTAATAGGAATCAGATCATGATGAGATCACGATAATGAGATTGATTCATCTTTAAATACAAATCCTAAATAATCCCGGTCATAGGTTTCTTGAGAGGGACATCGAGATAACTAGGAAAACTGGTGTACTATATACCCGTCCATATGATGGATGTAGCTGGTCTCATAGCTACTCGTGTGGGGTCACTAGGGATATAATACAGGTGCTCATTGGAGAATGAGTTCACTGATTGATCCGCTTATAGAATGCTGGATGGTTGATGATACCTTATTGTCAGACAGCAATTCTGTAGTCCTAGTGGTGTATTTGGTCCTTAGACTTGAGACACCAAGGATGTCCTATATGAGTGCTCCATTCTTTGTATCAGATTTATAGGTTTGGATGTCCCAAATCTTGTTTAGTCGGTCATCGGGAGTGACAGTCAATCTTACGAGGGCTATTGAGTGTCGATAGAGGATCATCCACTCTCGGTGTCATGAGAGAAATATCCTACGTGTTCTTGCTTAGACAAATCCCTAGCTAGGGTCATTCGGATTGAGAGAGAAAAAGTTCTCCGGGAGAAAATGATCAGAGCAGGCTTGGAGCTTTGAGGAGCATCGTCATAGCCCTGCTGTTTGGATCACTACTAGAGAGGAGGGTGCTTGACCTCCTTAACCCTGTCCTAGAGATCTATAGGGATTCAAGGATATACGATCTCCCTAGGTAACATAATCTATTCTATACGCAGTTTTAAGTTTTGTGGATTTTTGCACACCAATCTTAGCACGACGACGAACATATTGTTAGGACTCTAGCTAGGAGAGTCCTAATTGAGAGGGGCATTCATGTATGAGGTTTTTTCTTATAGAAGAATTAGGAGTTGTAAGGGAATAGGAGTCTTGAGTAGGAGTCCTATTAGGAGTTGGTTAGAAGTAAGAGTCTTAAGTAGGAGTCCTATTAGGAGTTAGGGTTTAGAAGCCCTATAAATAGCCATGTGTTCCTTCTCTTTTCTTAAGTAATAGATGAATCTTTTCTGCAGCCTTTGAGCAGCAACTTGGAGGGAGAAACCCCTATAGAGTTCCAAGGAGGCCGATCCCCTAAAGAGATCAACCCCAAGTTTAGAATATGCAAGGGTTCTAACACCTGGTATCAGAGCAGCGTTCTTGGCATCTCGCTACCCTTCCACTGCCATCCATCAGCCCTCCACAACTGCCCAAAGCAATTCCCACAATTGCTTAAAAGATCGTCGTCGAATTCCGCCATCATCTCCACCACCGTGGATCATCCTTTGATCTCCCCGTGAATTGCAACAGGTTCTGGTTTCCTACCTTACTGCTGCTGCAATTTAGTTATCCTTGTTCGAAAATCCAAAAAAAAAAAAAATTGTTCCTATATTGCTGCATAAACCTTTCATCACAAAGTTTTCATCTCTACGACGAAAGATACATTGCAGAATTCCAGCCGCATAGTACAAACTGTTTGATCTTGCTACTGTGCTTTTTCTATCCAAATTTCTATAAAATTTTTATGACATCTTTGACACTTCCTAACAGCAGATTTCCCTTTTGGTTTTTTCAAAAAATTCTCAATATAAATCATTGATCTTTTACGTCTAATATGCTATACTTGAAAATCTGAACTGTAAAATTTCAGCCGCATAGCACTGTTTGTTTAATCTTGATACTATATTGTTTCTATCCAAAACTGTACGAAATTTTTATGACAGCTTTGACACTTTCTAACAGTGGATTTCCCTTTGGTTTCATCACAAAATTCTCAATATAAACCATTGATCTTTCACGTCCAATCTGCTATACCTAAAAATTTGTGCTGCAGAAAATTTCAGCCGCATATTATTGCCTTAACCCATCTATTTGTAATATTTTTTGAATGAAATTTCTTATACACTTCATAGATCATCTTGGCTTCCATCTAAGATTGATCTATTAAGAAATTCATCTCTAAAAATGATTTTATGTTGCTGCAAATTTTCGTCGTAACCTGCTGAAATTTTTCGACGAGAATTCTGCAATCGCAACTTGCACCTATTTCCTTGCTGTTATACTGCTGAAATTTTCTTGATTAAATTAGATATCCTTGCTGTCATATAAACTGTGATTTTGCTGTCAATTCCCTCCTCAATTCTCTCAAGTTTTTGGTGGAAATTACATCGAGAAACCGTTGTTTCTTCGACGACAATTCTACTCTTACAAGACAGCACATACTTGCTGCAACTTCCACTTATTTCTATCAAACCTTTACTACCATCTACCACAGATCCAAAACTTTCATCTACAGCCCTAAAACTCCACCAAACCACACCCTCAAACTGCACCCAAAATAGCTATAAAACAAGCCTAAACCGTAGCCATCATCCATCGATCTACCAACCCTTTCGACCATCACCTCTCTCAACCAATACATGCCTTTAAGCCGACAACAAAAGAGAGATCTTAACATCACAAATTTGGCGGCATATACTATGGCATCTGAGGAGGTAATCAATGCTAAATTTGAAGCCTTCGAGGCGCGAATGGAGGATAAGATTCGGACGCTCTTTACCGAACTCAGATTGGGCCGACCACTAAGCACGAAGAAATCACATCAAGGAGAGAGCTATGCCCAATCGCACCAAAACCAAAGATATAAGTTCCAAGTGAGGGGAGGCTCTATGACTGAACCCAACTATCCATGCATGAGAGTGGACTTCCCTAGATGGGAAGAAGGAGACCCGATTGGTTGGATCTCGCGCGCGGAGCGATATTTTCAGTACCACAAAACCGTAGATGCATCTATTGTGAAAATTGCAGCTATACATCTTGAAGGGGATGCTATACAGTGGTTTGACTGGTTTGAACATACTTATAGAGTTCTTTCATGGCGACAATTCAAAGAAGGACTACTAATCCGCTTCAGACCAACCGATTACGAGAATATTGACGGACAACTAGCAAAGATCCGACAAACCTCCACCATTCAGGAGTACCAAACTAAGTTTGAAAGGTTATCTAATCAAACTCGTGATTGGTCTCAAAAACAGCTATTGAGGACCTTCATTGAGGGCTTGAAGCCGGAGATCCGAGGAGAAGTTAAAGCGCGACAACCGTATACGCTGATGGCAACCATCTCTTTCGCATGACATCAAGAGGAGCAATTGAACCATGAAGCTTGGAGGACTAGGGTCGCTCCTCAACCAGTAATATTGAAGCCCTCAGCCCCCCTACTATTGACCAAGTCCCTACACCAAAGAGGTTAACAAGAGAAGAGCTTCGTGAGCGATATTCGAAGGGGTTATGTTGGCATTGTGACGAGCCGTGGAGCCGTGAGCATCGCTGTAGTAAAGGGAGACTTCTTATGATTGAACCAATAGAAGAAGAGGTCATTGAACATCCATAAGAGAGCCTTGAACATGAAGAAGAAGATGCAGAAGAAGAGTCACAACCGACTGAAGTTACGGTACATGCACTAGCCTGCTACTCAAACCCGCAAACGATGAAAGTTGGAGGCCGTCTCAAACAACAACCGATCACTGTTCTCATCGACACGGGCAGTTCTAATAACTTTCTAAATAGTAAGGTTACTATCCAGATGGCCTTACCTATTGAGAATTGCAGCAGGTTTGACGTTAAGGTCGTCGACGGACGGATTTTGAATTGTGATCGTATGCTCCCGCAGGAGAAACTATTGCTGTAGGACCAAGAGATAATTGCAGATTTCTTCCTTCTCCCTCTTGATGATCATGAGGCCATGCTCATAGTTAAATGGTTGACGACATTAGGTGATATTTCTTAGAATTTTATGCAACTAATGAAGAAGGTTATACTGAACGGGAAACGTGAGGGCGACATAACGACGATTTGTACACAATAAATGAAGAAGGTTTTGCATAAAGCATGCAGCGGCCTTTTGGTACAACTTAAGCAGTAAACTAAGGGAGAGCCAATAGAATTTGAAGATCCAAACATACTTCCTTTGCTTTCTGAATTTTCAGATATATTTGACGAACCGCACAACCTATCTCTTACCAGTCGGCATGATCATTATATAACGATTCTTTCAGGCAAACCTCCAGCAAATACTCGGCCATATCAGTATCTACATCTCCAAAAGGATAAAATAGAAAGGATTGTAAAAGAGATGCTAGAAATAGGAGTTATTCGGCCAAGTTGCAACCTCTACTCTTCACCGGTGCTACTTGTACACAAGAAGGACGGAACATGACGAATATGCATTGATTATCGAGCTCTCAATGGCATAACCATCAAGAACAAAATACCTTATTCCAATAGCAGATGAATTGCTAGATGAAAGGGAGCACAAATCTTCGCAAAGCCGGACCTTCGATCCGGGTATTATCAAATACGAGTGTATGAAGAAGTCATACCGAAAATCGCCTTTTGAACACACAACGACCACTATGAATTTTTAGTTTCTTCAACAAAAGGTGAAATATCTTGGGCATATCATATCAAAGGAAGGTGTGATGGTGGAACCCTTCAAAATTAAAGCAATGCAAAACTGGCCTACCTCGAGGAACATAAAATTGCTACATGGCTTTTTGGGTTTAACAGGCTACTACCGTAAGTTCGTGAAAAACTATGGAAAGATCAGTGCACCACTTACTTTCTTACTGGAAAAAGATGTCTTCCAATGGTCGGACAGAGCCTCCACTGCCTTCGACAAACTTAAGGCAGCCATAACGACGACGCCGGCGCTAACACTACCAGATTTCAACCAACCCTTCGTTATTAAGGCTGACGCATCTGGAGTCAGAATTGGAGTCATTCTCATGCAAGATGGTCGACCACTTGTATACACTAGCAAGGCATTATCTCCCTCCCATCAAAATAAGTCAACATATGATAAGGAGATGCTCGCCATTATGCGCGCAGCAACAAGGTGGAGACCCTACTTGATTGGTCGACGATTTCAAATTAAAACCGACCATAAAAACCTCAAGTACTTTTTGGAGCGAAAGATATTATCCCCTGAGCAGCAAAAATGGGTAACAAAACTTCTTGGATTTGATTATGAAATAACTTACAAAAGGTTGAAAGAGAATGTTGTTGTAGATGCGCTTTCGTAGCTACCTGAGCAACCTGAATTTTCGGTCATTTTACTTCCAACCAACGACTTCCTTGAGAATATTAAGATGGAATGGCAGGAAGATTCGAAGACCAGTAAGATAAAAAAAAAAAATTAGAGGAAGCACCAAGCTCCGTGGCTCATTACAATCAGGACTCAAAAGAATTATGCTATAAGGGACGCATTGTGCTTGTGACCAATTCTACTTGCATCTTCAAAAGAATATTTTGGACAAAGTTATTCCATATGCAGGGTACTAAATTGAAAAGGAGTATGACATATCACCCACAAACCAACAGCCAGACGAAAGTTTTAAATAGGTGCTTGGAGACAGCCCAAAGCCACCCACCAAATATGACTACCCAAAGAGAACTCCAGACCCAGCCAAGTGCCATTATTGATCGACGGATCGTAACTCGACGACGACGACCCACTAATGATGTGCTAATACAGTGGGCGAACCTACCAATAGAAGATGCCACTTGGGAGAATTATGACGACTTGAAAATCAAATTCTCAGAATTCACGAATCATCAGCCTCGAGGAGACAAGGCTGATTTGAAGAGGGCGGGTCTATTAGGACTCTAGCTTGGAGAGTCCTAATTGAGAGGGACATTCATGTAAAACTGTTAGGACTCTAGCTAGGAGAGTCCTAATTGAGAGGGATATTCTGTTAGGACTCTAGCTAGGAGAGTCCTAATTGAGAGGGGCATTCATGTAGGAGATTTTTTCTTATAGAAGAATTAGGAGTTGTAAGGGAATAGGAGTCTTGAGTAGGAGTCATATTAGGAGTTGGTTAGAAGTAAGAGTCTTAAGTAGGAGTCCTATTAGGAGTTAGGGTTTAGAAGCCCTATAAATAGCCATGTATTCCTTCTCTTTTCTTAAGTAATAGATGAATATTTTCTGCAGCCTTTGAGCAGCAACTTGGAGGGAGGAACCCCTATAGAGTTCCAAGGAGGCCGATCCCCTAAAGAGATCAACCCCAAGTTTAGAATCTGCAAGGGTTCTAACACATATCTTTGGGAATTGGGGATTTTATTTTCTGTTCTTTCGCAGCGCATGTGATGTCGCCCACAAGATTTTTTAACACATAGTCGATAAGTCGAGTGAATTATTATGGAGATAATAATTCACTGAGCCAGAAGGAGTTTTGATAGGTATGACTCATAACCAGCTCGATATTGGGCCTAGAGGGTCACACATATATGGTAGATGTTGCGATGAGTAGAGGTTCAGATATGAGATATCCTCCGGAGCCCTTATCTTATTGGATAACCCATAAGCCCTTGAATTATTGGTTCTTATGGATGAGATCCAATAAAAGCCAATGAGAGATTATTGGATAGAGATCCACTAATCTAAGAGGCTTGGGTAGTTGGATGAAGATCAAATACCCAATAGGGTAGGATCCTTTAGGGTTAAGTTGATAAGGGAGCTCTATAAATAGGAGGGAACCAAAGGCCTAGAGGCTAGTACCTCTTTTGGTTGCCACCTCCTATTCTCCTCTCGCCTTCTCCTCCTCGGATAGTAGGCCTGGAGACTTGAGGAGCATCGTCACAGCCCTATTGTGTGGATCACCGCTAGAGAGGAGGACACTTGACCTCCTTTACCCTCTCCTCTCCTAGAGATCTATAGGGATTCAAGGAAATACGATTTCCATAGGTAATACAATCTTTTATATACACAGTTTTAATATTCGTGGATTTTATGCACCAATCTTCGTATGATGACGAACACATCTTTGAGAAATTTTGGGGATTGTGTTTTAATATTTTTTTGGTAAGTAAAAGTAAATTGATTATGTGTAAAGATTCTACAAATAGCTTTATCTATACAAGTCATAGACAAAGCCAATTAACTCATAGAGTGCGAATGCGATAGTTATGACTACACATGCTGTAGACTATAACTACCTGTGGGTACATTATTTGACATCATTCCCAAGATCTTTAGCTAATAGCAAAATTAAATTTGATAAAAATATCTTTTTCTCTTCGGGTGAAGTGCTCGATTTTGAGATCATGCTCCATACAGGATCTTGAGTCTCTAATAATCTCTTTCAAGAGCTGAGCATTGTTTGTGTGTTGACATTCAAAGATTCTATTACATCTCTCCTTCCACATCCACCAAATAGCGCATATGAAAGTAACCTTTGCCAGTTGTGTAAGTGGCCCTTTTCTTGAGAAACATTGCATAAGGTCGCCTAGTTCTTGGTGCAAGTTTGGTTGCGGTAGTCCCTAGGGCGATCTGACTCCTGCAGCGTCGGCTTTCTCCCACGGGCGACAGGCGATGACACTGTAGCGGTGATCTGATTTCCTGCAGCGTCGGCTGTTTCCCAAGGGCGACGTACTGTAGCGGCGGCGATGACACTGTAGCAGCGACAGTACTATAGCGGCGACGACACTGTAGCGGCGACGAGATCTCCCAAGGGCGATCTGACTCCTGCAGTGTTGGCTTTCTCCCACGGGCGACGATACTATAGCAACGATCTGATCTCCCTTAATGTAGTGGTGATCGGATCTCCTGCAGCGTCGGCTTCTCCCCAAGGGCGACGATACTATAGCGGCGACCAGATCTCCCTAGGGCGACGGTACTGTAGCGGCGATCTGATATACTGCGACGGTGGTTTTTCCCTATGGAGATGATTCTATAGCCGCGACCAGAAGAGGGATCAAACATGGCAGCGACGGCCCCTAGGGCTGGCGATGGTGGCGGGAGAGTTGATACGATGGTAAGACTCCCTACCGTTACCCCTCAATTGGCTCCTCCTCCATATCCTCTCCAGAGAGAAACTCCTTCGACGAAACAGCATCGAAGTAGATCGCGCTCTAGATCGCGGCAGCCTGCCCTCATTTCCAGTGACCCTAGGCCTTGGACTAGCCTCTTCAAGGCTCCGGTTGGAAGTCCAGATCTAAGCTTGGAATTCTTTACTCCAGAAGTTCAGGCTGATAAGAAGATTGCTGTATACGAGACTGCTGATTCAGCAGAGCTTATTGAGACATGGTCTATGGCGATTGTTGGCTATGTGGTAGGTCTCAAAACATCTTATTTCCCACTATCCTTATTTATCAAAACTCGATGGGGAATATCGTCATTTGATCTTCATATGCTGGAGAACGGATTCTTTGTTTGCAAGCTATACTCTGAAGAAGATTTACAACGAGTCCTCGAAGGATTCTGGACTATTCGCGGCCATCCAATGATTCTACGACGCTGGTCTCCTGATGTCCGTTTGGAGTTAGATAGCCTACAGTCTATTCCATTATGGGTATCCTTTCAAGGTCTTCCTCTACATCTTTGGAGTCGACGTTTTATTGCAAAGTTATGCAGCACTCTGGGACAGCCACTCTACATCGACAAAGCAACAGCTGCTCAGACGAGATTAGCATTTGCACGAGCATGTGTACTGGTTTCTTCTGACGAAGATCTTCCAAATGAGGTTTTCTATCGTGATCTTGACGGGAACACTCGGAAGGTACATGTTGTTGAATCTCGGATTTTGATGATAAAATCAATTGATGGGTTATTTGATCTAATCCATATTATTGAGTTAAGTGTGCAGGATTAACTACGATAACCAGAAAACACAAAGCAAGAATACCGGAGTCAAGATCGATGGACGTTTAAGAGTCCGAAGAATCGTCGGAGATGCTGCCGGAACCAACCGAGAAGAAATCGGGAACCTATCGGAAGTTCGCCGAAGAGATCGTCGGAGGTTCACGGAGATCACCGAGAAGGCTCGGCTACTCGTTAAAGTCATCACAAGATCGGGAGCTTGATGGGAGTCCGTCGGAAGAAGTTCGTCGGAAAGCTCGCCGAAACAAGACTCGACGTTCGCGGTTGAAAGCTTGCTTAGGATATGTTTTTGTTATGTAGTTCACTTGTAATTAGGATTAGGATTAAGAGATAATCCTATATCCTGGTTAGGGGCCAACTGGGCCCAAAGTCAGAGTTGGTTTACGCTAAAAATTAAGCTAAACCAGCGAACTAGAGAGCCAAGATTGAAGCCCAACTAGTGGCTGAAAACACTGTAGTCGGGCTGAAAACACTGTAGGCGGTGGCACCGCCTAGCTGGGCGGTGACACCTCCTTGGCTGGGCGGTTGCACCGTCCAGCACCCGAGCGTTGGGCGGTGGCACCGCCTGGCTGGGCGGTGGCACCTCCAGCACCGGAAACCCTAAGAAAATTCAAATTTTGGAGCCCAAAATTTGAATCCTCTTGAGGCCTATAAATACCCCTCAAATCTCAGCTGAGGTTACAACTTTTGAGAAGCATTTTTGATTGAGAGAAAAGTCTTAGAAAGTCTTAGCAAGTCTTGTTTTCAATTTGCTAGAGAGTTCTCCTCCTCCTTTCTTATTGAAAATTTGTAAGAGGTTGAGCTGCTTGTAAAAGGTTGTAAGAGGGGTGTTTACCCTTCCATTTCAAGAGACTTGCTAGTGGAAGGTGGGAGCCTCATCGAAGAGGGGCCTCGCAAGTGGAGTAGGTCATTTGACCGAACCACTCTAAAAATCGGCGTAATCTCTGGTTTGCTTTTTATTATTGTCATTTACATTACTGCAAATCTTCTTACTGCTTTAGTTCCTCATTACTCTTGCTGCGCAACTTTAAGAATACGCCTTCAAGTTAAATTTCTCAAGTTTCGTTCTTAACGTACGAAAGATTTTGATTAAAATCGAAGTTTTAATCCGCTGCACTAATTCACCCCCCCCTCTTAGTGTCGCTCCGATCCTAACAAGTGGTATCAGAGCAAGGTTATCTCTCATATTTGGTTTAATACCCAAGAGAGATGGCTTACTCCGGCATGCAAGAGGGCCATTCTATTGCACGACCACCTTTGTTTAATGGGTCGGATTACACATATTGGAAGACTCGCATGAGAATCTTCCTCATTTCTATGGACTTTGAGCTTTGGTCTATTATCGAGAATGGATTTCAAAAATCTTCTCTTCCGATGAGCGAATGGGATGAATCGGAGAAGAAGGTTTTTGCTTTAAATGCAAAGGCTATGAATGCCTTGTTTTGTGCATTAGAAAAAAACGAATTTAATCGTGTTTCAATGTGTGATTCGGCTTTTGATATTTGGAGAACTCTTGAGGTCACTCATGAAGGCACTAGCCGAGTGAAAGAGTCCAAAATCAACATCCTTGTGCACTCTTACGAACTTTTCCGAATGAAACCAAGTGAGTCCATCGGAGACATGTACACCCGGTTTACGGATGTCATCAATGCACTCAAAGCTCTTGGTAAAGATTTTACTAACTTTGAACTAGTAACTAAAATCTTAAGATTCCTCCCTAAAAGTTGGGATCCAAAAGTTACGGCCATTCAAGAGGCCAAAGACCTTAAAGCATTCCCTCTTGAAGAACTCATTGGGTCTCTAATGACCTACGAAATGACATGTCAAGCTTATGACGAGCTCGAGAACCCCCTTCCAAAGAACAGGAAGGATATGGCACTCAAATCACAAGAAGACCACTTGAAAGGAACATCAAGTGATGAGGACAGTGATAATGACATTGCACTTTTGACTAAAAAATTTAAGAAATATACTTACCAAAAAAAAAATTTAAGAAATACTTAAGAATGAACAAATTTAAAAACAAATTTGAACAAAAGAAGGACCAAGTGATTTGCTATGAATGCAAAAAACCGGGACACTACAAGAACGATTGTCCTCAAGCCAAAAAGAAGAAGGCGTTCAAGGCAACGTGGGATGATTCAAGCGCATCCGAAGAAGAGGAGTCCAACACCGAGCAAGTTGCTCATTACGTGCTAATGGCATTAGGAGAAGAGGTATGTGATTTATTTAATGAATAGTTATCTTTTGAAGAACTATCTATCGCTTTTCATGAATTATTTGATGAATGTAGAGCTGTTAGCAAGAAGTTAAGTATCTTAAAGAAAGAGCATGCTTTGCTACAAGATAAGTTTGATAGTTTTCAAACTCCTCCATGCTCTAAGTGTGAGCACTTAGAAGCAATAAAAAATGAAAATTTGCTTCTTAAGGAAACCTTAAACAAGTTTAAGGTTGGTAGCAAAGGATTAGATATGATCCTTGCACACAAGGGTCACATCGCAAATAGAAATGGAATTGAATTTGTAAAAGGATTACATCAAAATCCTACCACTTTCATAAAAGGACCTACATTATATGTTTCCTCTTATATGAAATGCAACTTTTGTTGCAAATCCGGACATATTGCCTACAAATGCCCATTTAGGAAAATTAGTTCACAAAAATTAATATTGGTTCCTAAAGGAACTATAAAGAATTCAATAATAAATAACAAAGTTAGTGGGTCAATTTTTGAGGCACCCAAAATCAAATGGGTACCTAAAAATCATCCTCTTTTGTAGACAAACCCACAAGCTAGGAGCAAGAGATGGTATCTCGATAGTGGATGCTCAAGATATATGACTGAAGATCCATCTCATTTATCTATGCTCACTAGCAAAGAAGAAGGGTACGTTACCTTCGGAGATAACAACAAGGGCAAAATCATTGGCAAGGGAACTATTGGTAACAAATTTAATTTTTCCATTGATGATGTCTTACTAGTTGATGGATTGAAACATAATCTCTTGAGTATTAGTCAACTATGCGATAAAGGTTACATCGTTAGATTTGAATCAAATATGTGCATTATTGAAAAACCAAATCATAACATGACTATGATTGCTTTAAAACAAAATAATGTCTATACCATCAATCTTGATGAACTAAGTAATGAAATGTGCTTCTCCGCCGTAAATAATGATGCTTGGCTTTGGCATAGGAGATTAGGCCATGCAAGCATGAAAACAATATCTAAGATCTCATCTCAAGATTTAGTACGAGGAATTCCAAATATAAAGTTTATTAAGGACAAAGTATGCGATGCATGTCAACTAGGCAAACAAATAAAAATAAGCTTCAAACCAAAAAATCAAATTAGCACTACTAGACCATTACAATTGATCCATTTGGACCTATTTGGACCAATTGATACAACAAGTCTAGGTGGAAGCAAATATGCTTTTGTGATTGTGGATGACTACTCTAGATACACTTGGACCTATTTCTTAGCTCACAAAAGTGATTGCTTCAAGTGTTTCTCTAAATTTTGTAAACTCACTCAAAACGAAAAAGGCTTCATGATTTCATCAATTCGGAGTGATCACGGTGGTGAATTCCAAAACCGTGACTTTCAAAATTTTTGCGAAAGTAATGGGTACAATCACAACTTCTCAACTTCAAGAAATCCTCAACAAAATGGAATAGTTGAAAGGAAAAATAGAAACCTACAAGAAATGGCAAGAACTATGTTGAATGAACATAGTTTACCTAAGTACTTTTGGGCCGAAGCCGTAAATACGGCTTGCTACATCATGAATAGAGTCCTAATAAGACCATCCTTATCCAAAACTCCCTATGAATTATGGAATAACAAAAAACCAAACATCTCCAATTTTAAAGTTTTTGGTTGTAAATGCTTTATTTTAAATAAAAGGGATGCTTTAGGAAAATTTGATGCTAAATCCGATGAAGGCATCTTTCTTGGTTACTCTTCCATTTCTAAAGCTTTTCGGGTTTTTAATAAAAGAACTTTAGTAATTGAAGAGTCTATTCATGTAGTTTTTAATGAAATTTCTGATTTAAAGAAAAATGATTTTGATGATGATCTTGGTTTTGATAATTTGAATTTAAATGAACCCTCTCCTTAAAATAGCCATTTGAATGCATCTTCTTCCGAAATTTCTTTACCAAAAGAATGGAAGTATGTAGATGCTCATCCAAAAGAGCAAATTATAGGAGATACATCAAAAGGGGTTCAAACTCGTTCTTCTTTCAAAAATTTCTGTGCTAACGCCGCTTTCCTTTCTCAAATTGAACCTAAATGCATTGACGAAGCCTTAAAAGATGATTTTTGGATCATTGCAATGCAAGAAGAATTGAACCAATTTGAGAGGAATGAGGTATGAAAGCTTGTTCCTAGACCAAGTGACCACTTAGTCATAGGTACTAAGTGGGTCTTTAGAAACAAGCAAGACGAAAATGGTATCGTGGTTAGAAACAATGCTAGATTAGTGGCCAAAGGTTTCAACCAAGAAGAAGGTATCGATTACGAAGAAACCTTCGCTCCCGTGGCTCGATTAGAAGCCATAAGGATGCTCCTTGCCTATGCTAGTAGTAATAATTTTAAACTATTTCAAATGGATGTTAAAAGTGCTTTCTTGAATGGTTTTATTTCCGAAGAAGTATTTGTCGAACAACCTCCCGGATTTGAAAATTCTCTTCTTCCTAATCATGTATTCAAATTGACTAAAGCTCTCTATGGCTTAAAACAAGCTCCTAGAGCTTGGTATGAAAGGCTTAGCTCCTTTCTTATTTTAAATAATTTTACCAAAGGCAAGGTTGATACTAATTGTTTATTAAATATTTTGAAAATAATTTTCTTATTGTGCAAATTTATGTTGACGATATTGTGTTTGGCTCTTCGGATGAATCACTATGTGAATCATTTGCCAAATGTATGAGTCTTGAATTTGAAATGAGTTTAATGGGTGAATTAACTTTCTTTTTGGGATTACAAATCAAACAACTTAGTGATGGTATATTTCTTAACCAATCCAAATATACATTAGAATTGTTAAAACGATTTAACATGGATAATTCAAAAGCAATAAACACCCCTATGAGTACTGCGACTAAGTTAGATATGGATGAAAATGGTGAAAGTTTCGATCAAAAAACATATAGGGGAATGATAGGTAGTCTACTCTACCTCACTGCGACTAGACCGGATATTATGTTTAGTGTAGGACTTTGCGCTAGGTTTCAATCTAATCCTAAATTATCTCATCTTAAGAGTGTTAAAAGAATATTTAGGTATCTTAAAGGAACTCCAAATTTAGGATTGTGGTATCCAAAATCTGAAAAATTTGATCTAATAGCTTATGCAGATGCCGATTTTGGCGGATGCAGGATAGATAGAAAAAGTACATCTGGAACATGCCAATTTTTAGGACATGCACTTGTTTCTTGGACTTCCAAGAAACAAAATTCAGTTGCACTATCTACGGCGGAAGCCGAATACATTGCTGCAAGTGCATGTTGTGCACAAGTCATTTGGATGAAAAATACATTAGAAGACTATGGAATTTTTAGGACATGCACTTGTTTCTTGGACTTCCAAGAAACAAAATTCAGTTGCACTATCTACGGCGGAAGCCGAATACATTGCTGCAAGTGCATGTTGTGCACAAGTCATTTGGATGAAAAATACATTAGAAGACTATGGAATTCACTTTAAAAACATTCCCATAAAATGTGATAATACTAGTGCCATATGTCTTACTAAAAATCCAATTCAGCACTCTAGAACTAAGCACATCGACGTTAGGCATCATTTCATACGCGATCATGTCCTTAACAATGATGTTGTTCTAGAATTCATTGACACAAAGCATCAATTAGCAGATATATTCACAAAAGCCTTGAATGAAGACCAATTTGAATTCATTAGAAGGGAATTAGGTATGTTAAATTGTCCCTAAACAATAAACTTGTTTGATTGGATTTTCCGTAAAGTTTTTCATCTTCTTTCCATCTCTCATTCTCCTTCAAATTCCATATGACATGTTGTGAAATCTCGAAATCGACTTTGATGACTTGATTATGAATTTCAAGTTAGCAATTTGATTTAAATAAGTTTTATCTAAATCATAATCTTGATCTTGCAAAATTGGAATCACAAATAATATCTTTTGGCATTCATGAATTGATACTTACAAATATGAAAGTATTGGCATTCATGACTTGAATTTGATTGAAACATTGTATGCTTAAATTCATCATTCTCCTATGTTTCAAAAATTATTTAAATGCCTTATGTGATGATTAAAAAGTAATGTTGAGATTTTCATGAATTTGACGATTTGAATGAGTTTGTATTCGAATTATGATCTTGACTTCGTGAAATTACTACTTGAATTTTTTTATCCCAATCTCTCTCTTATACATCTACAATTTCTATTATTCATAGAAAGAAGAGATTAGATAATATGAATGCATGCTGAATTTTTCTCTAAAATGAACTCTGCGTAAATATTTTTGCATACTTAATTTTCAATGATAAAATCGTTGTATGACAAAATATGTGCTTCAAGTCTCATTTTCCTTTTTGTTGATGACAAAGGGGGAGAAAAGTGATGACTTATATCATTCTTGATAGCATGACAAAATATGAATTGCAAAATCCTTGAGAAAAGTGATCGATCGATGATTATCTTATATGCCTTGCAAAATCCTTGAAAATATCGTAAGATTGATTGATTATATTGAATGCATGTCTAAAATGTATAATCATGCAATTCAAGTTGAAAATCTTTATCTCTAGTCATAGTAAAATTTGTCTCTTATCTTTCGACTTGGAAAAGATTTTCATCAAAGTTTCGCATTTACATTATGCTTAATGAGAATAACGATAAGTTCTACGGTTAGAGCTTATCGGTTTATACTTGAATTCAATGATGAAATTCAAGTGTTTTATCTTCTCATAATATGGCATATAGATAGGGGGAGTTACGTTTAACTCCGTCATCAATTGATTGTCATCATCAAAAAGGGGGAGATTGTTGAATCTCGGATTTTGATGATAAAATCAATTGATGGGTTATTTGATCTAATCCATATTATTGAGTTAAGTGTGCAGGATTAACTACGATAACCAGAAAACACAAAGCAAGAATACCGGAGTCAAGATCGATGGACGTTTAAGAGTCCGAAGAATCGTCGGAGATGCTGCCGGAACCAACCGAGAAGAAATCGGGAACCTATCGGAAGTTCGCCGAAGAGATCGTCGGAGGTTCACGGAGATCACCGAGAAGGCTCGGCTACTCGTTAAAGTCATCACAAGATCGGGAGCTTGATGGGAGTCCGTCGGAAGAAGTTCGTCGGAAAGCTCGCCGAAACAAGACTCGACGTTCGCGGTTGAAAGCTTGCTTAGGATGTGTTTTTGTTATGTAGTTCACTTATAATTAGGATTAGGATTAAGAGATAATCCTATATCCTGGTTAGGGGCCAACTGGGCCCAAAGTCAGAGTTGGTTTAGGCTAAAAATTAAGCTAAACCAGCGAACTAGAGAGCCAAGATTGAAGCCCAACTAGTGGTTGAAAACACTGTAGTCGGGCTGAAAACACTGTAGGCGGTGGCACCGCCTAGCTGGGCGGTGGCACCGCCCAGCACCCGAGAGCTGGGCGGTGACACCTCCTTGGCTGGGCGGTTGCACCGTCCAGCACCCGAGCGCTGGGCGGTGGCACCGCCTGGCTGGGCGGTGGCACCTCCAGCACCGGAAACCCTAAGAAAATTCAAATTTTGGAGCCTAAAATTTGAATCCTCTTGAGGCCTATAAATACCCCTCAAATCTCAGCTGAGGTTACAACTTTTGAGAAGCATTTTTTATTGAGAGAAAAGTCTTAGAAAGTCTTAGCAAGTCTTGTTTTCAATTTGCTAGAGAGTTCTCCTCCTCCTTTCTTATTGAAAATTTGTAAGAGGTTGAGCTGCTTGTAAAAGGTTGTAAGAGGGGTGTTTACCCTTCCATTTCAAGAGACTTGCTAGTGGAAGGTGGGAGCCTCATCGAAGAGGGGCCTCGCAAGTGGAGTAGGTCATTTGACCGAACCACTCTAAAAATCGGCGTAATCTCTGGTTTGCTTTTTATTATTGTCATTTACATTACTGCAAATCTTCTTACTGCTTTAGTTCCTCATTACTCTTGCTGCGCAACTTTAAGAATACGCCTTCAAGTTAAATTTCTCAAGTTTCGTTCTTAACGTACGAAAGATTTTGATTAAAATCGAAGTTTTAATCCGCTGCACTAATTCACCCCCCCCTCTTAGTGCCGCTCCGATCCTAACACATGTCTCATATTCTTGGAAGCCACAACGATGTCAGCATTGCTTATCTTTTGGTCATGCAAATGGAGCTTGTCAGCAAACTCCAAAACAAATCACAAAGGTCTATCGACCACGTCAAGCGCCTCCGCAACAAAGCGAGTCTTCTCTAATGGCAGTAGCACCGATGGTGGCGAAGACTATTGAGCATTCCGACTCACAAGGACAGCACCGTGGACAGAAGGACAAATCCAAAATTATATCTCTTCCTATAATGTCGGAGCCTTCCACAACAGAGGTTTCCCTTGGTACTAGTGGACAGGAGAAACATAAGTCAGGAACTTCATCTCTTCCAATATCATTGGATCCGTCCACAATAACTCAACAAACTCAGGCCCAAACAAATCTCGCCAGCAAGGATATTCTTCCTCAACAAACTCAAGCCACAACAAACATCGCCAACAAGGATATTCTGTCTCAACAAACTCATGCCCCAACAAACCTCTCTAGCCAAGCTACTCCAACAAGTACTATCCAGGAAATTGTGCTGCAACAATCTTATCGTGCTTCAACAAACCTTGCCAATCAAGACCACATGATTCAAGGTATTTTAAAGTTTAAAAATCTGCAAGCTGTAGATGAAGTGGATAAATATAGAAATAAAGTCATAAAAGGTAAGGATATTGTGCGGGAGGAAAATACAAAACCAAAGGATAAGAAAAAGGATGGTACAGTCCATCCATAGTCGTAGGATGAATACCTTACCACCTTTTCATTTCTTTATTACTGATGAAGATAACATGTTGGAATGTTCGCGGACTTAATAAGCCGGAAAAATGTCGGGAGCTCAATAGAATAATCAAGTCTGCCGCATGTGATATTGTTATTCTAGTAGAAACGAAAATTAAACAATCGCGCGTTCAATCTCAAAATAATTTAATATGGCCGGACGCAGAACTGTTTACCAATGACTCAAATGAAACTTTTGGTAGAATATGGGTCTTATGGCATCCTAACTCTATTAATGCTTGGTTTATTTCTGCTACTGATCAATTCATTCAACTTAAGGTAGAGAACAAAAAGAATGGCTGTCAATTCAATTTCATTGGTATATATGCTTCAAATAGTATGCAAGAAAGAAATACTCTTTGGTCTGACCTGACTAATATTGCAAATGGCTGTCTCAATGTACCTTGGATTGTTCTTGGAGACTTTAATACTGTTCGGTACACAAATGAAAAAGAGGGGGGTAGACAACTTTCAGAAAGTCAGCTTCAAAGTTTTAATGATTACATTGACACTGCAGCTTTGTTTGATATGAAATCTGTGGGTAATTGGCTCTCCTGGAGTAATCAAGGTGCTGCTAACAGAAAAATAATGGCTCGACTTGATAGGTGTTTGATTAATCATGAATGGTTAACAGTTTACACAGATTCACTTCTTGAGTATGGTGCTCCTTTGTTTTCTGACCATTCTTTAATGTATATACACGCAGACAAAGCGACACCAAGAGGCAAGAAACCGTTTAGATTCTTTAACATGTGGAGTACTCATCCTCAATTTCTTGATGTTATCAGATCTGCTTGGAATGTTAATGTGCATGGATCTCCCCCTTACATCTTATGTCAAAAGCTCAAAGCCTGTAAAGCAGCACTAAAGGAGTGGAATACAAATACCTTTGGCAATATTACCACCACAGTTCAATTTTGCAGGAAGGAACTAATGTCATTGCAACATGAGCTGCAACTTCAGCCAAATGATGAGAATATTATCTACAAAGAGATAGAAGCCAGAAATAACTTCATGCAAGCCTTAAAACAGGAGGAAAGTTTGGTAAAGCAGAAGTCTCGACAGCATTGGCTTACACTAGGAGATTCCAATACTAAATTTTTCTATGCTTCAATTGCTACTCGAAGGGCTGTTAACCGTATCAGCAAATGCAGAGACAAAGATGATAATCTTATTGAGAATTTAGAAGAAGTTAAAGCACACACAGAGCAATTTTTTTATTCCTTACTCAATCAAGCTGGGAAAACTAATAACATTCATGTGGAGCCGACTAGAAAACTTGATTCGGAAGCTATTTCAATCCTCAATGCCCCAATTACTGACGACGAAATTGTATGTGTTGTCTTTAAGTCACCAAAGCACAAAAGCCCAGGTCCAGATGGATTTCCAGCTGAATTTTACCAAACTGCTTGGTCTATTATTGGAAATGATGTGATCAAGGCTTGCCAACATTTTTTCTCTTCAGGTCATATTCTTAGAGAGATGAATTGCACCTTTATTTCTTTAATTCCGAAGAATGCAGGGGCTGATTCACTAGAGAACTATCGACCCATATCATTATGCAACTTTATTTACAAGATCATCTCCAAAGTATTAGCAAATAGAATGCAAAAGGTAATACACAAGATCATTAGCCCAAATCAAGCTGCTTTCATCAAAGGGAGAAGTATACATCATAACATTTTGCTTGCTAATGACTTGGTCAAAGATTTGCATTCAAAAGCAAGAGGGACAAAAATATGTTTTAAAGCTGATTTACGGAAAGCCTTTGATTCAGTTAATAGAAAATTTATCTATAAGATACTCCTCGATATGAACTTCCCACAGCAATGGGTTAATTGGATTCAATCTTGCCTGGAAACTCCAAAGTTTTCGATACTCTTTAATGGCTCACCTATTGGTTTTTTTGGGAGCACGAATGGCATCCGACAAGGTGATCCACTCTCTCCGTATCTCTTTACTATTGCGATGGAAGGACTTAGCTGTATGTTGGAACATGCAGTCTTAAATGACAGCATAAAGGTACCCAATGCTGGCTCTATTCATATATCACATATAACATTTGCAGATGATTTACTTATCTTTCTCCAAAATGATCCAACTTCAGTAAAGAACCTGGCTACTATTATGAATGACTTTGGTATGGTTTCTGGACTTCAGTTAAATCATGCGAAAAGTAAAGTATATATGAGCCCTTACGTTGAGAATAAGGTCTTTATTGCACAAACTTTGGGGGTTAGTGAGGGAAGCCTGCCAGTTCCTTATTTGGGTCTCCCGCTCATATCCACAGGCATTCACAAAACCCACTGTCAGCCTATCCTACAAAAAATAAAGAATAGAATTTCTTCTTGGAAAAATAGGCTTCTATCAAAAGCAGGACAACTCGAACTCATCCGTTCTGTATTGCACTCCTACTCTATATATTGGTGTAATGCATTTCTTCTGCCTGCTGGACTTCTCCAAGATATTGAACGGTTATTAATGAACTTCTTCTGGAATGGCACAAATGATAAGGCAATGCATATGGTAAATTGGGATAGCATTTGCAAACCGAAAGATGAAGGGGGGCTAAACTTGAGAAATACTAGAGATTGGAATCAAGCATGCCTGGTACAACAATTGTGGGATCGTTTGCAAAACAAATGTTCCTTATGGTCACAATGGGTTTCTGCTAGGTATCTTTCAAAGGAATCAATCTGGGAAATTTCAACAAGAACATACCACTCTTCAGCTTGGAAAGGAATTTTAAAGGCAAGGAATTGGCTAATCAAACACATTTCTTATGCAATCTCTTCTGGAACTAGTACTAATATGTGGTACGATCCTTGGGTGAATGGGAAGAGTATATTTCAATTATATGACGACAAAATACGAAAAGATCTTGGGGCTCCCAAAGATTGGAAGGTTTCCGAGTTCATTGCTAACGGTACCTGGTGTCTCCCTAATCCTATTTCTCCCGAAATGTTATCACTTTGGCCGACTATCATAGCTATTCCAATCAGGAACAACTCTTCAGATATACTTATTTGGCCTCATGACAATGGCAAATTTAGTGCCACATCCGTATGGAATCAAATTAGACAAAGAAATAACAAGTGGGTCCCAAGCAGTTGGACATGGGATCGACCGGGATCACAAAGACACTCCTTATGTACATGGCAGGCCCTTCTCAATAAACTACCTACAATAGACAATATGAAAAGAAGAGGTATCTATCATGTTAACCGATGCTCCCTTTGTTTGCAACAAGAAGAAACTGTTGACCACCTTTATTTTTCTTGTAATTATACAAAATGGATATGGAAGGAGATTGTGTTTAAATATTCTACCGCTGCATATGTGATGTCACCCCCATATTTCCCTACAATGTTCAATGGGATGAACTACACGCATTGGAAATCTAGAATGAGAATTTTCTTGCTTTCTATGAATTTTGAATTATGGAACATTGTTGAAAGTGGATTTGAGAAGTCTTCCAAACCAATGAACGAATGAAATAATTTAAAAAAGAAGATTTTCTCCTTTAAAGCTAAAGCGATAAACACTTTGTTTTGTGCTCTTGATAAAAATGAATTTAATTGGGTTTCTATATATAAAACTGAACATAACATTTGGAACATACTCAAAGTCACACACAAAGGCACAAATATGGTTAAAGAGTCAAAAATTAATCTTTTGGTTCATAGCTCTGAGTTGTTTCACATGAAACCAAACGAGACCATTGGAGACATGTACACTCATTTTACGGATATCGTCAATGATCTAAAAGCACTTGGTAAAAGTTTTTCTGATTTTGAACTTCTTAACAAGATATTAAGATCCATTCGAAAAAGTTGGGATCCTAAAGTAATGACAATACAAGAAGCAAAAGACCTCAATAACTTTCCTCTTGAAGAACTTATCGGGTCCTTGATAACCTATGAAATGATGTATATAGCATATGATGAATTTGAGAATAACATTCCAAAGAACAAGAAGGATATGACACTTAGAACTAAAGAAGGTCACTTGGGTAAGTGATGATGATGATGAATTAGCACTTCTTACAAGAAGGTTTAAAAAATTCTTAAAAAGGAACAAAACAAAACAAGACACTAAGAACAAAAGTGAACTAAGAAAGGATCAAATAATTTGCTATGAATGCAAGAAGACGAGCCACTTCACAAATTCATGTCCCAAGTGAAAAAGAAGCTAGTAAAGATAAAGAAGGTGCTTAAACCAACTTAGGATGATTCAAGTGCATCCGAATATGAGGAGCCAATCAACAAAGATGAAGTTGCAAATTACGCTCTAATGGTGCTCAATGATGAGGTAAGTGAGTAAATCAAATCTCATTTAGCTTATGATGATTTACTTATTGCTTTCAATGATCTATATGATGAATATAAGCTAGTTGGTAAAAAAATATAAGTTGTTAAAAATGGAGCATGCATCTTTTGTTAGTGAATTTGATAAATTAAAAAATGAGCTTGATGATAGTATGTTAACTTTTTGCACTAAGTGTGATGAGATAGATTCACTTAAGAAAGAAAATGTCTTGCTACAAGAAATATTAGAAAATTTTTAAATAGATAATAAATATCTAAACATGATCCTTGCTAATAAGGGTCATGTTCATAGAAAGGAAGGAGTTGACTTTATGAGTAAAACTCAACAAAGGCCAACTCTTCATTAAAGGATCTACATTACATGTCTCACTTAGAGATAAATATAATTTTTGTAGAAAATATGGACATTGTGCCTATAGATGTTCTTTTAAAAGGTATATGTTAGGACACTAGCTTGGAGAGTCCTAATTGAGAGGGACATTCATGTAAAACTGTTAGGACTCTAGCTAGGAGAGCCCTAATTGAGAGGGACATTCTGTTAGGACTCTAGCTAGGAGAGTCCTAATTAAGAGGGGCATTCATGTAGGAGGTGTTTTCTTAGAGAAGAATTAGGAGTTGTAAGGGAATAGGAGTCTTGACTAGGAGTCCTACTAGGAGTTGGTTAGAAGTAAGAGTCTTAAGTAGGAGTCCTATTAGGAGTTAGGGTTTAGAAGCCCTATAAATAGTCATGTATTCCTTCTCTTTTCATAAGCAATAGATGAATCTTTTCTGTAGCCTTTGAGCAGCAACTTGGAGGGAGGAACCCCTATAGAGTTCCAAGGAGGCCGATCCCCTAAAGAGATCAACCCCAAGTTTAGAATCTGCAAGGGTTCTAACACCTGGTATCAGAGCAGCGTTCTTGGAATCTCGCTGCCCTTCCATTGCCATCCATCAGCCCTCCACAACCTCCCAAAGCAATTCCCACAATTGCTTAAAAGATCGTCATCGAATTCCGCCATCATCTCCACCACTGTAGATTATCCTTTGATCTCCCCGTGAATTGCAACAGGTTCAGGTTTCATACCTTGCTGCTGCTGCAATTTATTTATCCTTATTCGAAAATCCAAAAAAAAAAACTGTTCCTATATTGCTGCATAAACCTTTCGTCACAAAGTTTTCATCGCTACGACGAAAGATACATTGCAGAATTCCAGCCGCATAGCACCATCTTTTTGATCTTGCTACTGTGCTTTTTCTATCCAAATTTCTATGAAATTTTTATGACATCTTTGACACTTCCTAACAGCAGATTTCCCTTTGGTTTTTTCAAAAAATTCTCAATATAAACCATTGATCTTTTACGTCTAATCTGGTATACTTGAAAATCTGCATTGTAAAATTTCAGCCGCATAGTACTGTTTGTTTGATCTTGATACTATATTGTTTCTATCCAAATCTCTACAAAATTCTTTTGATAGCTTTGACACTTCCTAACAGTGGATTTCCCTTTGGTTTCATCAAAAAATTCTCAATATAAACCACTGATCTTTTACGTCCAACCTGCTATACTTAAAAATCTATGCTGCAGAAAATTTCAGCGGCATATTGTTGCCTTAACCCATCTATTTGCAATCTTTTTTGAATGAAATTTCTTATACACTTCATAGATCATCTTGGCTTCCATGTAAGATTGATATATTAAGGAATTCATCTCTAAAAATAATTTTGTGTTGCTGCAAATTTTCATCGTAACCCGCTGAAATTTTTCGACGACAATTCTGCTATCGCAACTTGCACCAATTTTCTTGCTGTTATACTGCTGAAATTATCTTGATTAAATTAGACATCCTTGCTATCATATAATTTTGTGTTGCTGCAAATTTTCATCGTAACCCGCTGAAATTTTTCGACGACAATTCTGCTATCGCAACTTGCACCAATTTTCTTGCTGTTATACTGCTGAAATTATCTTGATTAAATTAGACATCCTTGCTGTCATATAATCTGTGATTTTGCTATCAATTCCCTCCTCAATTCTCTTAAGTTTTTGGTAGAAAATTACATCTGTGATTTTGTAATCTGTGATTTTGCTATCAATTTCTTCGACGACAATTCTACTCTTACAAGACAGCACATACTTGCTGCAACTTCCACTGATTTCTATCAAACCTTTGCTACCATCTACCACAGATCCAAAACTTTCATCCATAGCTCTAAAACTCCACTAAACCACACCCTCAAACTGCACCCAAAACTGCCTCAAAACTAGCCTAAATCGTAGCCTACATCCACCGATCCACCAACCCTTTCGACCATCACTTCTCTCAACCTATACATGCCTTTAACCTAACAACAAAATAGAGATCTTAACATCATAGATTTGGAGGTATATACTATGGCATCTAAGGAGGCAATCAATGCTAAATTCGAAGCCTTGGAGGCACGAATGGAGGATAAGATTCGGACGCTCTTTACCGAACTCAGATTGGGCCGACCACTAAGCCCGAAGAAATCATATCAAGGGGAGAGCTTTGCCCAATCACACAGCCCAAAGATATGACTTTCAAGAGAGGGGAAGCTCTATGACCAACCCCAACTATCCATGCATGAGAGTGGACTTCCCTAGATGGGAAGAAGGAGACCCAATTGGTTGGATCTCGCGTGTGGAGCGATATTTTCGGTACCATAAAATCGCGGATGCATCTATGGTGAAAATTGCAGCTATATATCTTGAAGGGGATGCTATACAGTGGTTTGACTGGTTTGAACATATGGAGTCCTTTCATGGCGACAATTCAAAGAAGGACTGCTGATCCGCTTCAGACCAACCGATTACGAGAATATTGACGGACAACTAGCAAAGATCCGACAAACCTCTACCATTCAGGAGTACCAAACTAGGTTTGAAAGGTTATCTAATCAAACTCATGATTGGTCTCAAAAACAGCTATTGAGAACCTTCATTGAGGGCTTGAAGCCGGAGATCCGAGGGGAAGTTAAAGCGCGATAACCGTATACGCTTATGGCAGCCATCTCTTTCGCACGACATCAAGAGGAGTAATTGAACCATGAAGCTCGGAGGACTAGGGTCGCTCCTCAACCAGTAATATTGAAGCCCTTAGCCCCCCCTACTTTTGACCAAGTCCCTACACCAAAGAGGTTAACAAGAGAAGAGCTTCGGGAGCGATATGCGAAGGGGTTATGTTGGCATTGTGATGAGCCGTGGAGCCGTGAGCATCACTGTAGTAAAGAGGGACTTCTTATGATTGAACCGATAGAAGAAGAGGTCATTGAACATCCAAAAGAGAGCCTTAAACATGAAGAAGAAGATGCAGAAGAAGAGCCACAACCGACCAAAATTACGGTACATACACTAGTTGGCTACTCAATCCCACAAACGATGAAAGTTGGAGGCCTTCTCAAACAACAACCGATCACTGTTCTCAACGACACGGGCAGTACTAATAACTTCCTAAACAGTAAGGTTGCTGTCTATATGAACTTACCTATTGAGAATTGCAGCAGGTTTGTCGTTAAGGTCGCCAACAGACGGATTTTGAAGTGTGATCATAGGTGCCAGCAGGTGAAACTGTTGTTGCAGGACCAAGAGATAATTGCAGATTTCTTCCTCCTCCCTCTTGATGATCATGAGGCCATACTCAAAATTAAATGGTTGATGACATTAGGTGATATTTCTTGGAATTTTATGCAACTAATTATAAAATTTTACAGTAAGGAGAAACAGGTGATACTGCACGGGAAACGTGAGGGCGACGTAACGACGATTTGCACACAACAAATGGAGAAGGTTTTGCATAAAGCATGCAGCGACTTTTTGGTACAACTTGAGCAACAAACTAAGGGAGAGCCAACAAAATTTGAAGATCTAAATCTACTTCCTTTGCTTGCTGAATTTTCAGATATATTTGACGAACCGCGCAACCTACCTCTTACCCATCGGCATGATCATTGTATAATGATTCTTCTAGGCAAATCTCCAGCAAATGCTCAGCCATATCAATATCCACATCTCTAGAAGGATGAAATAGAAAGGATTGTAAAAGAGATGCTCAAAACAGGAGTTATTCGGCCAAGTTACAGCCCCTACTCTTCACCGGTGCTCCTCATACGAAAGAAGGATGGAATATGACGATTATGTGTTGATTACCGAGCTCTCAATGGCATATCTATCAAGGATAAGTAGTAGATAAGTTGCTAAGGGAGCACAAATCTTTACAAAGCTGGACCTTCGATCCGGGTATCATCAAATACAAGTATGCGAAGAAGACATACCGAAAACCACCTTTTGAACACACAACAACCACTATGAATTTTTGCTTTCTTCATAAGAAGGTGGAATATCTTGGGCATATCATATCAGAGGAAGCTGTGGTAGTAGACCACTTCAAAATTGGAGCAATGCAAAACTGGCTGACCCCGTGGAACATAAAATTGCTACATGGCTTTCTGGGTTTAACAGGCTACTACTGCAAGTTCATAAAAAACTATGGAGAGATCAGTGCACCACTTACTTTCTTACTGAAAAAAGATGTCTTCCAATGGTCGGACAGAGCCTCCGCTACCTTCGACAAACTTAAGGCAGCCATGATGACGACGCCGGTGCTAACACTACCAGATTTCAACCGACCCTTCATTATTGAGGCCAACGCATCTGGAGTCGGAATTGGAGCCATTCTCATGCATGATGGTCGACCACTCATATACACTAGCAAGGCATTATCTCCCTCCCATCAAAATAAGTCAACATATGATAAGGAGATGCTCGCCATTGTGCGCGTAGCAACGAGGTGGAGACCCTACTTGATTGGCCGACGATTTCAAATTAAAACTGACCATAAAAGCCTCAAGTACTTTTTGGAGCGAAAAATATCATCCCCTGAGCAGCAAAAACGGGTAATAAAACTTCTTGGATTGGATTATGAAATAACTTACAAAAAGGGGAAAGAGAATGTTCTTGCAGATGCGCTTTCGCAACTACCCGAGCAAGTTGAAGTTTTGGCCGTTTCACTTCCGACCAGCGACTTTCTTAAGGATATTAAGATAGAATGGCAAGAAGATTCAGAGACTAGTAAGATTATAAAAAAATTGGAGGAAGCACTAAGCCCCATGGCTCATTACAATTGGGACTCAAAAGAATTACACTATAAGGGACGCATTGTGCTTACAATAAATTCTACTTGCATCTTCTCGAGCAGATTTTGGACAAAGTTATTCCATATGCAGGGTACTAAATTGAAAAGGAGTATGGCATATCACCCACAAACCGACGGCCAGACGAAAGTTTTAAATAGGTGCTTGGAGATAACCCAAAGCCACCCACCAAATATGACTACCCAAAGAGAACTCCAGACCCAGCCAAGTGCCATTATTGATCGACGGATCGTGACTTGATGACGATGACCCACTAATGAAGTGCTAATACAGTGGGTGAACCTACCAATAGAAGATGCCACTTGGGAGAACTATGACGACTTGAAGATCAAATTCCCAGAATTTACGAATCATCAGCCTCGAGGACAAGGCTGATTTGAAGAGGGCGGGTCTGTTAGGACTCTAGCTTGGAGAGTCCTAATTGAGAGGGACATTCATGTAAAACTGTTAGGACTCTAGCTAGGAGAGTCATAATTGAGAGGGACATTCTGTTAGGACTCTAGCTAGGAGAGTCCTAATTGAGAGGGGCATTCATGTAGGAGGTGTTTTTTTAGAGAAGAATTAGGAGTTGTAAGGGAATAGGAGTCTTGACTAGGAGTCCTACTAGGAGTTGGTTAGAAGTAAGAATCTTAAGTAGGAGTCCTATTAGGAGTTAGGGTTTAGAAGCCCTATAAATAGCCATGTATTCCTTCTCTTTTCATAAGCAATAGATGAATCTTTTCTGCAGCCTTTGAGTAGCAACTTGGAGGGAGGAACCCCTATAGAGTTCCAAGGAGGCCGATCCCCTAAAGAGATCAGCCCCAAGTTTAGAATCTGCAAGGGTTCTAACAGTATAGTCCACATAAATTAG